>NW_019154275.1:175335-210394 GCF_002288905.1 Enhydra lutris kenyoni
AAGCCTCTGGAGCGATGTCCCTCAGCGGAACAGACTTTTAAAAGTCCCGATTTTGTGCTCCGTTGCTCCGCCGCTTGCCGGGAGCCGGCCCCTCCCCCCGCGGTCTATCTTCCCGTGGCTTTGGATTCACTTCTCCGCCAGTCCTACCTTGCAGAAAGTGGTTGATTTTCTGTTTCTAGAGTTGCTGTTCTTCTCTTTGATCTCCCGTTGGATTTGTAGGTGTTTGCAGTCTTTAGATAAGCTATCTAGCTGATCTCCCGCTACCTCAAGTAGTCTCAGCCTGCTACTTCTCCGCCATCTTGACTCCTCCCCGCAAGTCATTTTTTATATGTATGCCTCATCCTCCGTGGCTACCGTCAAAAACAATACACAGTCCTTAGCACACCTCACCTCGAAGTCTGTTAGGAACACCATTAAAAATTATAGCCAAGTAGTAACATGCTGTATCACTTATGGAGGAAATGAGATAATTAAATCTTAACATCCTTGGATTTAAGCCTAATATTAGATTGAACTATGTAAGGAAATGTTCTCTTAGAAGACAGCCATTTACACAAGAACAAATAAAACTCGGTGGCATGTTGCTGAATTTGGTGAGGGTGTTGGCTAAGAAGTTCTTGCTTATAGCTTCCTATCCATTGAAAGCATGACCGCTATGGATATCCCTGGGTATTTTTCAGCTCGATTACTTTATGTAGACAAAGAAATTTCCATTCTGGCATCCCAAATATCAAGCTGATTAGCATAAGCATTTGTTGATCTTTTAGTAGTAAAAACATAGTAGTATTCAAGTCAATGATAGAAATTGAAAATGTTTAGCTTAGCACATTATCAATAAAATGACTTTTAGAGGCATTGAAATCCATTCAAAACAGATGCCTAGAAGCATTTTGTCTCAAGAGTGTTTTCTCTTCCAAATATCAAGTAAGGTTTTTAACACAGAGACATATGTTTGAGCAAAAATGTCCTTTCTGTAAAAAGCAGGATAACACCAAGCAGTGTTTTAATCAATAAGCTTTCATGAATATAATACCTGTAAAATTCTTTTGTTTTGGGGGGTGTTAAGGGTTTTTTTTTTTAATGTGAACTTTTATTGGCCTCATATACAAGAATAACACACAAAACAATATGCACAAACGATACATGTTCAGTTGAATGACTTTCCAGAGAGTGAACACACCTATGTATTTGATAACCAAAGACTGAAAATTACCAGCACCTAGAATCTCTCTTGAGTTCCTCGCAGTCCTTGCTTCTCTCCCCAGGGATAATCACCAATGTAACTTTTAACACTGTTGCTTAGTTTTACCTGTGTCTGAATTTTATGTAAATGGAATCATATTCTTTAGGTCTGGGTTTCTTTCACTCAACATTGTGTTCAGGAGAGGTGTCAATGTTTGTGCATGTAATTTTAAGTTCATCCATTCTCTTATCTCAATGTATCCATTCTGTTGATAGACATTGAGTTTTCAGTTTGGGACTATGACAAGTATTACTACTATAAATATTCCTTTATGTCTTCTGGTAAACATAGGGATATAGTCCTGTTGGGTATATGGTAGAACTTACTGAGACATTGGGTAGCTTTAGTGGGTAGATACTATTAATTTCTCCCAAGAAGTTGCAGTGTACATTTTCATCACCAAGCATTATAGTTGTTGCGTAACTTAGCTAATACATTTGATCCTTAAAAACTTGGGTTTGAACTGCTCAAGTCCACTTCTATACTGGATTTTTTTTTATAGTACTATAGATGCATTTTCTCTAAAGATTTCTTAACAGTTTCTTCAGCATGCTTTGTTGGAAGAATACAATATATAATACATGTAACATACAAAATGTGTTAACTGACTTTGTGTTATCAGTAGGGCTTCCAGTCAACAATAGTTAGGTTTTGGGGGAGTCAAAATTTACACATGGATTTTCGAATATGCAGGTGTCAGTGCCCCTCACCTCTGTGCTATTCAAGAGTCAACTGTATGCAGTATTATTTGCCTTTCATTTGAGCCATCCCAGTGATGGTACTGCACTGAGTTTTAATTTGCATTACTCTGATGATTACTGATGAGCCATTGGTGTGTATGGCCATTTTCAATGTCTTTTTTCATAAAGTGCCTATTCAAGTCCTTTGCTCATATATCCACTGGATTATCCTTGAGTTGTAGGAGTCCTTTATGTATTTTGGATATGACATCTTATTGGAAATATATGGTAGTCATAATTACAATTTGCAAAAAAAAATTATAAATATCCTTTCCCATTCTGTGGTACCTTTTGATAAATAGAATTTCTTCATTTTATGAAATCTTGCCATTTGCGACGACGTGGATGGAACTAGAGGGTATCATGCTTAGCGAAATAAGTCAATCGGAGAAAGACAACTATCATATGATCTCCCTGATATGAGGGAGAGGAGATGCAACATGGGGGGTTAAGGGGGTAGGAGAAGAGTAAATGAGACAAGATGGGATTGGGAGGGAGACAAACCATAAGTGACTCTTAATCTCACAAAACAAACTGAGGGTTAATCGGGGGAGGGGGGTTGGGGGGGGTGGGATTATGGACATTGGGGAGGGTATGTGCTATGATGAGTGCTGTGAAGTGTGTAAACCTGGCGATTCACAGACCTGTACCCCTGGGGATAAAAATATATGTTTATAAAAAATAAAATTAAAAAAAAAAAAGAATTTCTTCATTTTAAAGTAGTCTAATTCATCAGATTTTTTTGTCTAGCACTTTTCTGTGTTTTTTTGTTTTGTTTTAGAAATCTTTGCCTATACTGAGGATTTGAAGACATTCTATTTTTTTTTTCAAAAAATTTTGTCTTCTCATTTAGAACTACAGTCCTCATGGAATTTTTGTATATTGTGTAAAATAGTCAAGATTTATTTTTTTCTATGTGGTTATCCACTTTTGCCTAGATATTCATCACCTTGGGCATTTGATTATTTCTCCCTAGTGGAACAAGGACAGTAACTCCCAAAGAATAACATATATACATATATATACATATGATACATAGACATACATATATTGAGGTACAGACTGTGCTCCAAGCATTCACTTATGAGTTGGCTTTTTTTTTTTAAGGTTTCTACATACATTCAGTGTTATTGACAGATTTCCAAGACAGCTTATAAAATGTTCCTTGGTACCTACTGTACCAGTATAGTGGAAAATGTGTTCATATTCCATTTCTGGACCCTAGGACATCTTCCCTTTCACTCACAGCAAGATAAAATGGTGCTTTGAAAGTGAATAAAGAGATGGACTTCAATAGAAGTGATATGAAGGAGTAAGTAAAAGAGCTGCCACTGAACAATAATAATTCTCCTAACTCATGGATAACAAAGTGTTAATCTCTTCCCAGATATTCTGAATTGAGAAACAATAAGTACTTCCCATGCTAAGGCAAGAATTGTATTGGCAGATTCCAGGCTGTCAGTGTGAAAACAGAAGATTGTATCCTATAGATCTCCTGGGAATGGGTCAACATTAATACCCCTCAAAGTGAATGGTTGTGCAGTTCAGTACTGTGGCCCTGTTGGGATGGAGATATATATGAATAATAGATATGTCATATACATTTCCCAGGTATCGAGGAGGAATTGTTGCTAGAATTGGAATGTCAAATTTGCTGATATATTATCCTTATTAATAGTTATGAGTAAGGACTTATGAATTCTAAGGCTTTTGTACTAGATACATTTTAAGCAGCAGTAGGCTATAACAAAATAGTTTACACTATACTGGAATTTTCAAGCAACACAAACTCCTTCCTTTTACTATTTCTAGTGCTAAAGTTCAGTGTTGTAAAGGAGTGTCCACTAAGCATGTAGAAGCCTGTCCAGGGAAAGGAATTCAAGTTAACTTATTAAACCAGTGCTGGTTATTTCTGTGCAATTAATCTATAAAAGTTTTATAACAGGGGCGCCTGGGTGGCTCAGTGGGTTAAGCCGCTGCCTTCGGCTCGGGTCATGATCTCAGGGTCGTGGGATCGAGCCCCGCATCGGGATCTCTGCTCGGCAGGGAGCCTGCTTCCTCCTCTCTCTCTGCCTGCCTCTCTGCCTGCTTATGATCTCTCTGTCAAATAAATAAATAAAATCTTAAAAAAAAAAGTTTTATAACATAGCTGAGTGTCCAAGTTGAAAGGTGAAGGGCAATGCAGTAACACTTTTCCCAAAGTTGTCTGACACAAGCCAAACCTTTTGAAGTTACTGTCATCAGCTTAAAAAATAAAATACCTGACATGTCCAAATAGCCACAGGGAGTAACTAAAACTAAGGTTTAAAAAAAGATGTAGACTTGCCTGAGCTTGGTATTTTAGTAGATGAAATCTGATTTCTTTTAAACATCTGAGCAAGAGTTAAACTTGATAATGGTAGACTCTGGATGTCACTTGGTGGGAAGTGAAAACACAGCTGCCCCTCTATATTTATGAACAGTCCAAAAGAACCATACTCATGCAGACTAAATAATAATGTTATCCCATCCCCTCTACTAACACTCTTACAGCCCTGTTAAGAGACAAAAGTCCAAGAAAATACTCATGTAGTGATAGAATTGACAGAGTGTGTGTCTCACCCATTTCTAAAAGCCCTCTGACTTAGGAATGTGGCTCTTAGAAAAATAAAATTTTGCTGATCTTAAAATGAACAAGACCTTGATCTCCACCAAAGAACAAATGTATTACAGAGCAAAGCTGCCCTATAGCATCAAGGTTATAAGTAGGCAATGGATTAGTGGTGTGATTTGAGAGCTTGCACAAAGCCCCCCCAACCCCAGTCCTACAAATGGATGTAAATCAAATTAGACGGTCACTGAAAAAATAAATAAAATTTAATATCTCAGTGGTTTGAAGGATTGTCTTCTTCTAAGACAAATGCCCAAGAGAAGGGTCCCATGGAAACAGAGTTAATTAGGCAATCAGATCTCAGAGAATTATGGGCCAATTAGTCAGTTTTGATGGAATAGGGAGGAGGTGAAAGGACAAGGGATCATGGTGGTAAGAACTGAATTAGAAGAACTTGACTAACATATAAACTGTGAGGTAGTAGAATGAGTAGAAAGAGGGGCAACGAGCGGCACAGGTTTCCAGAATTGCAAGCAGGCATCTCCTCGGTTGTGGGATGAGGGGAAGTCCCATTAGGAGGGAGGAAAGCAACCCATCAGTGATGGGCAGACTATGTTTGGTGGGAAAACTGTACCCAAAGCCAGGACTACCTTGGGTGTATCTTGGTCTGGAAGCTTTTAAACTTCCAGTAAATCTGCAAAGAGTATCAGCTATATTGTCTCTATCTGTATTCAGAGGACTTTAACTAGAGTCAGGTTCCTGCTATGGATATGATGGTGGGCAAGAATAGTTTAATTGAAATCCTAAAGCAAATAACTGATTTCCCTTAATTCCACCTGTGGGGCTAGCATTAAAGCATAATCTTGGAGATTTAGCATAATCTTGCATCCAAAGGAGGCATCTTCTCCACACTGTGGAAAATGCTCAATTAGTCTCTGTAATACAGCCTGCTTCCTAAGCCTGAACCATGAAATCAGATAAATTTCCATTCAAATCCTAGCTCTACCACTCACTAGCTATGACATTGAGTTTAAACCCTCTGAGGGTCATATTTCACAACAATATGGTAGAATTCATAGTCTCACATCATAGGATTGTTCTAAGAATTAAATAAAATCATACATATAATATAGCATAGAACATAGCATATACTAAGTTCAATAAATTCTAGCTGTTATTACTGTCTACTTGAATATCCTCCCTTTATCTACCTCTACCTCATAAAGCAGCCCTTGGTAGAAAGTTTTATATATAACAATTTTATTAAAAGCTTCCCAAGAATGGGGTGCCTGGATGGCTCAGTTAGGCGACTGACTCTTGAGTTCAGCTCAGGTCATGATCTCAGGGTCTTGAGATGGAGCCCATGTCAGGCTCCATGCTCAACAAAGCATCTGGTTGAGATGCAGGAAGTCTGGTTGAGATTCTTTCCTTCTCCCTTTCACTCTGCCCCCCCACCTGCTCCTGGTCTCGTTCTATAAAATAAATCTTAAAAAACAAAACTTCTCAAGGAAAAGGACATTTGTGTCTTTGGTCAACACCAGACTCCTAAAGCCTGGTGCATAAGAGGTACTTAATATGTCTTTGTTAAATGAATTTTTCTGAATTAAATCTTCTCCATTCCATGTAAATACTAAATGTTATGTTCTAAGAGTAAAAACCAGAAATCAGTTGAAAGAGATTGTTCAAATTGTATTATTTTTATTTTGCATTTAAATTCAAATTTAAAACTGTTTTGCAAAAAATAAAACTGTTTTACACGCTAGTCAGAAAATTTGAATATCCTTTATTTTGCCCATTGAGAATCTGGTTTTAATCCTCCCCAAATAAAGTCAGAGAAATAGATAGAAGAAAAACAAGACCAAACAATTCAGACCTAGCATGATACAGCTGTTTCCTTCATTGAACAGAAGTTTTTGTGTTTCCTTTTTTCTTTTCACAGTTCATCTTTTTATATTTCTTGCTGGACTGCATTTGATTAGCTTCCCAGTGTACTTATACCCTCAAATCACATCTGGTTGCATTGTTCCTTATTGCAGAGTTTGCTATAGCTTCCAAGTTGCTATCATCTACAACTTTTGAAACACACTTTGTTACATTAAAAAATTGATGTTTTTGAAGCTAAGTGAAATACCTTCCTCTGTAGTGCCTATGGCATCCTGTAAACTTAAAGCAAATGAGGCAATTAGGACTTATTTGTTTAAAGAAGACTCTGATTTGGCATTTCATCAATTTTAAAAGCAAAACCTCATTTCATGGAACTTAGAATAAAGTAACTTGGTTGTGTGCTGAGCAGGGCTTCAGTTGGGTTTGGTGCCTGTATGAGTGGCACTTTAACTATGATATTTTCTAAATATAAGTTGCTTCAGATTTTTCCTCTACATGCTTTTGTTGGACCACAGCTCCCTGACAAATTTCCTCTTAAGAATTCTGGTTGGACCTCCTCCGGGTGCTGGAGAGACTTGGAGGGATTTGGTTTGATACAGGAAGTAGAGTAAAAAAAGGACTTGATGACTGGGGTAAGTGAGGAAGATAAAAGAATGATTTCTATATTACTGGCTTGAGGTTCTAGGTAGAAGTGATACCATTTAGTGAGAATGGGTCAAAATGCAAAATGAACTGCCTTGGGTGGCACAAAAGTATAAAGGGATGAATCAGAAGATTTGCAGGTTGGAGAAAATTTGACACAAGAAATGGGATGAAAATAGTTCATAGGGAAAAAAGTGATGTAAAATTTCCCACTACTAAAAGGTGTTTAGATTCCTCTTGGTACATTTAAAAGTATGATGTATTTTTTTAATACCAATATTTACAATACACTGAAAATCTCTATCCACTGTAGCTAACTAAGCATGTGAAATATATTAGATGCCAACTTTAAAATGTGTGAGGAAATAATGCTTCAAAATTCTTTTAGGGTGTAGGTAAGAAAGAATCATTGAAGACTACTGCAGAAGTGAAACTAGGTAATACTCTAGCCTACACAAAGAAAGCTCCAATGTCAATTGGTTTTCTTAGCAATGGAAAAGTAAAAGCGCTTTCCAAAGTTTCCTGCTCCTGCAGCAAACTACACACTGGTGGGCTTTAGATTCAATGACATCATGTCCTTTAGTCAATTGGCATATAAACACAAATATATAAATATAAGATATTTATAAAATACATATATTTGTATAAAATATGAGGCCAGAATGAAGACCTATAAGGAGGTAGCAGCAGTTTGTTTCATATATATTTATACTTCAGATATCACAACCTGATTCTTTTTCTTTTTTAAAGATTTTATTTATTTATTTGACAGAGATCACAAGTAGGCAGAAAGGCAGTTAGAGAGAGAGAGAGAGAGAGGAGGAAGCAGGCTCCCTGCCGAGCAGAGAGCCCGATGCGGGGCTGGATCCCAGGACTCTGGGATCATGACCTGAGCCAAAAGCAGAGGCTTTAACCCACTGAGCCTCCCAGGCGCCCCATCACAACCTGATTCTTAATCATTTCCATTAGCCTCACCAATGAAACCTACAGAACATCTGCTGACATTAAGGAGCCAAAACGTCATCCCTGCTAGTTTTAGAGAGCGGTGTACTGCAATGTGATACCATTAAGAAGAACCTTCATGAAAAGCCAGTCCTGCTAAGAGAGCTGCAGTGAGGAGAGATAGGGAGCATGATGAAGGAAGATTAAGGATGTTGGGGAACCCAAGGCCTAGGGCATGGGAAGAGGTATAAAGTTAGACAACTAAAAGACAAAGGGGCAGGCAAATTTTGATTCCCAAAAAATGCTTAATGAACACCTGTCACGAACTAGACACCACTATGAGCTTGTAAGCAAGATGGAGATGATTGCTTTCAAAGCTGACAACACAATAATTACTTAAAACAACTCTGGGCTCACAGTAACTGCAATCCCCACTCAGAATAAGAACTCATGTCAACATATAGGAAAAGTACTAATTTCTTACCAAATAAAACTGAAGATACCTTCTGAGCCATCATCTTGCCTTACAAAAGGGACAAAGGTGGGAAAACCTGCTAGTTTTTGTGTATATAGGGGAATGAATATATGAGGGTTTCCTTTCTCAGAACACTCAGATTCATGATAGTGATGTAGATAACTTGTATATATTAAGATTAGTATAATGTTTCATTTCCAGTATTCCTTACTGGACTCTATTGGATTACTTTCAACCCACAAAGCAGTTCAGGTATCATCTGAAGAAAACAGTGGGTAGTAAAGACCTACTTAATTTGCTTCCCTATAAACACACTTCGTGTGTGTGTGTGTGTGTGTGTGTGTGTTCAAATACTATTCCTAGTAGGAAAAGTAATACCATGGGCTAACTATTAGGAGATAATAAAATTTTCATTGGTTTTTCAGTAGTTTTTGTAAACTTGCATTTTCTTTTACTGTCTTGGGCTGTTCCTGTTGGGCTCTCCGATCTCAGGAAATGCTGTTATGAGGAGGGTGAGGTTTGCCTACGCCAGCAATAAATGGCTTATCTAATCTGTAGACAATCTTCATTTTCCTTTGCTAATAAGCATGTATTTTGTGACTTAGGTGGGTAATTGAAGAGACTTCTTAGACCCTTCAAAGAAATAGACTAGTTTTCCAGGAGCTGAGAACAACATAAACATCAACATTTTTATTTTAATGATTTTAGTAGGCAATCATTCTGAAATGTAACATGTCCTAGTTGAACACAAGGCTAAAATTTAATCTTTTATGACCAAGTGTGATTATAATCACTAGTTATTAGAGACACCTAAATGCTGAGGTTTCATGTTTTCCATGTTATATGGGTCCCACATACTGTTTTCTTTTCCTTAGAGCTGTGTTTGTATTTCCCTTCTGCTCTTCCTTACACTAATACAAGCAAGAAGCACCAAATATCTGTGGCCAACTCTTCAATCCCTTTTGAATGCCTGTCCTCTTGTTATTCTAGCACAGTGATAAGAAATGATAGCTGTTCAACAGGGAAAGAAGCAAGGGACAGAAGGAAGATATTTGTGGAGAAACTAGACTACTAAACTATTAGAATTACTTCTAAGTTAAATGCAAGTAAATTCCTGAAGAATCTATTACCTCAATATAGATTCTGTGATCTTGCCCTTGACAGCTTGGAAATGATTTTTGTATCTTATTCCTGGAATGGGTTGTAGAAAGATTCTATATGTCTATATATAACATGTAGATATATAACATGAAATGAAACATCTTTTTTTTTTAATTTACTCGGCTCTTATCCTCCTTACTTCATATATAAAGAACCTTCAAACAATCAGTTGTCTGTACAGTGTTAAATAATATTGTCCACACTTAAGAACAGTCATATTGGTAAGGGACTACTTTCAGCTTCTAAAAATAAGTGTACTCAGTAATCTGAAAATGTGAATAGCTGATTTGCAATTAGCACTGGAATAAATCAGATACCCAAGGTATCTTTTCAAGTGATTTGCTAGATGACTTTGGCAGTAGATCTTTGGCTAATGGGAAGAAAGCTGATGGATAACTGTACTCGTTCTTCAGGACCTGCCACCAATGCATCCTTTCACTGATGCTGGAGTAATCTTTCATGACCACCCTGACCTACAGCTGTCCCCTTCCTTTAGCTATCTACAGGCAACCAGCCCCCATCATTCTAGCTCAAACACTCTTTTAACACATGTTCCTCCCAGAAAGAATTGGGTGCTATTTTCTCCTTTGTTCCCATGGTATTCCAAACACATCCATTTTAGCAAATGTAATTGTAAATTTGCATGTCAGTTTCCTCTTAATTATGTGCTTCATTGTTACATATTTAATACATGTTTTTTTATTAACATATAATGTATTGTTTGTTCCCGGGGTACATGTCTGTGAATCATCAGTCTTACACAATTCACAGCACTCGCCATTGCACATAACCTCCCCAATGTCCATAACCCAGCCCCCTATCACTTCCCTCCCACCCCACCCCCCAGCAACTCTCAGTTTGTTTCCTGGGATTAAGAGTCTCTTATGCTTTGTCTCCCTCCCCAGCCCCATTTGTTTCATTTTTTCCTCCCAACCCCCAATGACTCCCAGCCCTGCCTCTCAAATTCCTCATATCAGAGATATCATATGATAATTGTCTTTCTCTTATTGACTTATTTTCCTTAGCATAATACCCTCTAGTTCCATCCACATCATTACAAATGGCAAGATTTCAGGATTTTTGATGGCTGCATAGTATTCCATGGTATGTATGTATGTGTATGTGTGTGTATATATATATATATGTGTGTGTGTGTATATATATATATATATATATATATATATATATATATCACATCTTCTTTATCCATTCATCTGTTGATGGGCATTTAGGATCTTTTTATAGTTTAGTTACTGTGGAATTCCTGCTATAAACATTAGGGTGCATGTGTCCCTTCGTATTACTACATTTGTATCTTTAGGGCAAATACCCAGTAGTGAGATTGCTGGGTCATAGAGTAGCTCTATTTTCAACTTTTTGAGGAACCTCCATGCTGTTTTCCAGAGTGGATACACCAGCTTGCATTCCCACCAGAGGTGTAGGAGTGTTCCCCTTTCTCTGCATCCTCACCAACATCTGTCGTTTCCTGACATGTTAATTGTAGCCATTCTGACTGGTGTGAGGTGCTATCTTGCTGTGGTTTTGATTTGTATTTCCCTGATGCCAAGTGATGTGGAGCACTTTTACATGTGTCTGTTGGCCATCTGGATGTCTTCTTTGGAGAAATGTCTGTTCATGTTTTCTGCCCATTTCTTGATTGGATTTCTTTGTTCTTTGAGTATTGAGTTTGATAAGTTTTTTTTATAGATTTTGGATACTAGCCCTTTATCTGATATGTCATTTGTGAATATCTTCTCCCATTCTGTCAGTTGTCTTTTGATTTTGTTGACCGTTTCCTTTGCCGTGCAAAGGCTTTTGATCTTGATGAAATCCCAGTAGTTCAGTTTTGCCCTTGCTTCCCTTGCCTTTGATGATGTTTCTAGGAAGAAGTTGCTGCAGCTGAGTTTGAAGAGGTTCCTGCCTGTGTTCTCAAGGATTTTGATGGATTCCTTTCTCACATTGAGGTCTTTCATCCATTTGGAGTCTATTTTTCTCTGTGTTATAAGGAAATAGTCCAGTTTCATCCCAATTTTCCCAACATCATTTGTTGAAAGAGACTGTCTTTTTTCCATAGGACATTTTTCCTGCCTTGTCAAAGATTAGTTGACCATTGAGTTGAGGATCCATTCCTGCATTCTCTGTTCTGTTTCATTGATCTATGTGTCTGTTTTCATGCCAGTATCATGCTGTCTTGATGATGACAATTTGTAATAGAGCTTAAAGTCTGGAATTGTAATGCCACCAACTTTGGTTTTCTTTTTCAACATTCCTATGGTTACTCAGGGCCTTTTCTGGTTTCATATAAATTTTAGGATTATTGGGGCACCTGGGTGGCTCAGTGGGTTATGCCTCTGCTTTCAGCTCAGGTCATGATTCTAGGGTCCTGGGATCAAGCCCCACATTGGGCTCTCTGCTCAGCAGGGAGACTGCTTCCCCCTCTTTCTCTGCCTGCCTCTCTGCCTACTTGTGATCTCTCTGTGTCAAATAAATAAAATCTTTAAAAAAATTTTTTAGGATTATTTATTCCATTTCCTTGAAAAAAAAAGTGGTGATATTTTGATAGGGATTGCATTAAATGTGAAAATAGACATTTTCACAATATTTGTTCTTCCAATCCATGACCATGGAACATTTTTCCATTTCTTTGTGTCTTCCTCAATTTCTTTCATGAGTACTTTATAGTTTTCTGAGTATAGATTCTTTATCTCTTTGGTTAGGTTTATTCCTAGGTATTTTATGGTTTTAGGTGCAATTATAAATGGGATCAACTCCTTAATTTCTCTTTCTTCTGTCTTGCTGTTGGTGTTAAGAAATGCAACAGATTTCTGTGCATTGATTTTCTATCCTGACACCTTACTGAATTCCTGTATGAGTTCTAGCAGTTTTGGAGTGGAATCTTTTGGGGTTTCCACATAAAGTATCATATCATGTGCAAAGAGTGAGGGTTTGACTTCTTTGCCAATTCAGATGTCTTTAATTTCTTTTTGTTGTCTGATTGCTGAGGCTAGGACTTCTAGTACTATGTTGAATAGCAGTGGTGATAATGGATATCCCTGTTGTGTTCCTGACCTTAGCGGAATAGATTTCAGTTTTTTCCCATTGAGGATGATATTTGATGTGGGTTTTTCATAGATGGCTTTGATGATATTGAGGTATGTACCCTCTATCCCTACACTTTGGAGAGTTTTGATCACGAAAGGATGCTGTACTTTGTCAAATGTTTTTTCAGCATCTATTGAGAATATCATATGATTCTTGTTCTTCCTTTTATTAATGTATTGTATCACATTAACTGATTTGTGGATGTTGAAACAACCTTGCAGCTGTAGAATAAATCCCACTTGGTCCTGGTGAGTAATGCTTTTAATGTACTGTTGGATCTCATTGGCTAGTATTTTGGTGAGAATTTTCACATCCGTGTTTATCAAGGATATTGGTCTGTAATTCTCTTTTTTGATGGGGTCTTTGTCTGGTTTTGGGATCAAAGTAATGCTGGCCTCATAAAATGAGTTTGGAAGTTTTCCTTCCATTTCTCCTTTTTGGAACATTTTCAGGAGAATAGGAATTAATTCTTCCTTAAATGCTTGGTAGAATTCCCCTGGGAAGCTGTCTGGCCCTGGCTCTTGTTTGTTTGGAGATTTTTGATGACCACTTCAATCTCCTTACTGGTTATGGGTCTGTTCAGGTCTTCTATTTCTTCCTGGTTCAGTTTTGGTAGTTTTTAATGTCTCTAGAAATGCATCAATTTCTTCCAGATTGTCAAATTTGCTGGTGTGTAGTTGCTCCTAGTATGTTCTTATAATTGTTTGTATTTCTTTGGTGTTGGTTGTGATATCTTCTCTTTCATTTATGAATTTATTAATTGGGGTCCTTTCTCTTTTCTTTTTGATAAGTCTGGCCAGTGGTTTATAGATCTTATTAATTCTTTCAAAGAACCAGCTTCTAGTTTCATTGATTTGTTCTACTGTTTTTTTGGTTTCTATTTCATTGATTTCTGCTCTGATGTTTATTATTTCTCTTCTCCTGCTGGGTTTAGGCTTTCTTTGATGTTCTTCGTACAGCTCCTTTAGGTGTAGGGTGTAGGGTTAGGTTGTGTATTTGAGACCTTTCTTGTTTCTTGAGAAAGTCTTGTGTTGCTGTATATTTTCCTCTCAGGACTGCCTTTGTTGTGTCCCACTGATTTTCAACAGTTGTGTTTTCATTACCATTTGTTTCCATGAGTTTTTTCAGTTCTTCTTTAATTTCTTGGTTCATCCATTAATTCTTTAGTAGGATGCTCTTTAGTCTGCATGTATTTGAGTTCTTTCCAACTTTCCTCTTGTGGTTGAGTTCTAGTTTCAAAGCACTGTGGTTGAAAATATGCAGGGAATGATCCCAGACTTTTTGGTACTGGTTGAGACCTGATTTGCGATCCAGGATGTGATCTATTCTGGAGAATGCTCCATGTGCACTAGAGAAGAATGTGTATTCTGTTGTTTTGGGATGGAATGTATATTTGTGATGTCAATCTGGTCCACTGTGTCATTTCAAGCCTTTATTTCCTTGTTGATCTTTTGCTTAGAAGATCTTTCAATTTCGGTGAGGAGGGTGTTAAAGTCCCCTACTATTATTGTATTATTGTTGATGTGTTTCTTTGATTTTGTTATTAAATGATTTATATAATTGGCTGCACCCATGTTAGGCGTAGATATTTAAATTGTTTTATCTTCTTGTGGGACAGACCCTTTATGATATAGCATCCTTTCTCATCTCTTATTGTAGTCTTTGTGTTAAAAATCTAATTTATCTGATATAAGGATTACCACTGCAGCTTTCTTTTGATGTCCATTAGCATGGTAACTTGTTTTCCACCCCCTCACTTTAAATCTGGAGGTATCTTTGGTCTAAAATGAGTTTCTTGAAAACAGCATATCAATGGGTCTTCTTTTTTAAATCCATTCTGATACCCTGTTTCTTTTGATTGGGGCATTTAGCCTAATTACATTAAGGGTAACTATTGAAAGATATGAGTTTAGTGCTTCTTTGTATTGCCTGTAAGGTGACTGTTCATGTATATTGTCTCTGTTCCTTTCTGGTCTGTTACTTTTAGGCTCTCTCTTTGCTTAGAGGATCCCTTTCAGTATTTCCTGTAGGGCTGATTTTGTGTTTGCAAATTCTTTTAATTTCAGTTTGTCCTGGAAGCTTTTTATCTCTCTTATAGTCAATGACAGCCTAGCTGGATATAGTATTCTTGGCTGTGTATTTTTCTCATTTAGTGCTCTGAATATATCATGCCAGTTCTTTCTGGCCTGCCAGGTCTCTGCAGATAGGCATGCTGCCAATCTAATATTTCTATCATTGTATGTTACAGACCTCTTGTCCCAAGCTGCTTTCAGGATTTTCTGTTTGTCACTGAGACTTGTAAGCCTTACTATTAAATGATGGGGTGTGGACCTATTTTATTGATTTTGGGGGGGTTATCTGTGCCTCTTGGATTTTGATGCTTGACCCCTTCCCCAAATAGGGAAATTCTCTGCTATAATTTGCTCCAATATACCTCTGCCCTCTCTCTCTTTCTTCTTCTTCTGGGATCCCAGTTATTCTAATATTGTTTTGTCTTATGGTATCACTTACTTCTCAAATTCTCCCTTTGTGGTCTAGTAGTTGTTTATCTCTTTTTCTCAGCTTCTTTATTCTCCATCATTTGGTCTTCTTTATCACTAATTCTCTCTCTGTCTCATTTATCCTAGTAATAAGAGCCTACATTTTTTTATTGTACCTCATTAATAGCCTTTTTAATTCTAACTTGGTTAGATTTTAGTTCTTTTATTTCTCCAGAAAGGGATTCATTTCTCCAAAAAGGGATTCTCTAATGTCTTCCATGCTTTTTTTGAGCCCAGCTAGGACCTTGCTAATCATCATTCTGAACTCTAGATTTGGCATCTTACTAATGTCTGTATTGATTAGGTCCCTAGCCATGGTACTGTCTCTTTTTCTTTTTCTTGAGGTGAGTTTTTCCACCTTGTTATTTTATCCAGATAAGAATACTTGAATGAGAGAACAAAATACTAAAAGGGTAGCAACAACCCCAGAAAAATATACACTAACCAAATTGGAGGAGACCCAAAACTGGGATAAGAAAAGAGGAAAAAAAACATACATACATAGATATGTCTATGTATGTATATATATTAGATTGGTGAATAGAATAGAGCCACACACTTGATTTTGAGGGTATTTTGGTCTGTTAGAAGAAGCTGCCTCCCAAAATTTTAAAGAAATAAAAACATATATATATGTATACACACACACACACACACACACACACACACACACACACAAAAGATGGAATATGACTATAAAGATGAAAATTAAAGATTCTAAAAAACAAATTGATAAGAAGTTGGTTGAGAAAACAAAAAAGAAAAACAAAAAAAAAAAGGAAAGAATATGATCAGTCTGGACACTGGAATGAATCCATGCAATAGATTTAGAGTATATTTTTATCTGTTAGAAGAAACTGTATCCCCAAATTTTAAACTAAGTAGAACCTATATGTATAGAAAAAATAAGGCTAAATACAATGAAGGGGTAGAATATTACTATAACAATGAAAATTTTAAAAGATTTTTTAAAAGGTATTGATAAGATAAAATAGTTAAAAATGTTAATAAAAACGGAAAAGTTAAAAAAATAGAATAAGAAAAAAATAAAATTTATAAAGTTAACTTCGAAAGACTAAAGGATCATGGGGGGAAAAAAGCTATGAATTCTATGTGTTGCTTTCCCCCAGCTCTGGAGTTCCACAGTTCTCATTGATTAGTGACCTTGACCTTGGCTGGATGTTCTTGTTGATATTCTGGGGGAGGGGCTTGTTGTCATGATTCTCAAATGTCTTTGTCTGAGGTGGAATTGCACCGCCCTTGCCAGGGGCCAGGCTATAAATCTGGTTGGGTTTGGTCTCGGGAACTTTTGTTCCCTGAATGCTTTCTGTACAGCCTAGGAGGGCGAGAATGAAAATGGTGGCCTCCCAGTTTCCAGCCCCAGAGGACCGGAGAGCTGGGGGCCCCACTCCTCATTGCAGTCTCAGAGAAAAGAAGTCAGTCCCTCTTGTCTCCCTGGTCTCCAGCCAGACTCCATGCTCACCCAGCCTGTGACCAAGCATTTCTATCTCTGGCACAGAGCCGCGTTTGGAGTCTCCAAACCCAGCAGACTGCTGTAGCATGCTCCCGTGCCACTCCTTCCAGAGGAGGAAGGAAGGGGTGTCCCCTGATATGCCCCTGCTCAAAAGGCAGTGACCTCACAGTGCCTCGGATCCCAGTTTAAGGTAACCCCGAAGTTAGAGTCCACTTCTCAGCTCCATTTCTACACCAGCTTCCCTGTTGTGATACCCGGGAGCTCTGCCACACCCCAGCACCCCTGGTCTTTTTGTGACCCCGTGTGTCCTGAGACCACACTGTCCCTGCAAGGGCTCCATGCCACTTTGCTTCTGGAGTGATGTCCCTCAGTGGAGCAGACTTCTAAAAGTCTGATTTTGTGCTCCACTGCTCTCCTGCTTGCTGGGAGCCAACCCCTCCACTCACGGTCTATCTTCCCGTACATTGCCTTGGAGTCACTTCTCTGCACATCCTACCTTCCAGAAAATGGTCACTTTTCTGTTCTGAGAATTGCTGCTCTTTTTCTCTTTGCTCTCCTGTTGAGTATGTAAGTGTTCAGAATGGTTGGATAACTATCTAGCTGAACTCCTGGGGACTGATTATATTAGTTCTCCTACTCCTATGCCATATTGCTCTTCCTCCCTCCCTTAATACATGGTTTAATGCTGGGTGCCCAGTAGACATTTAGAAATATTTTTTGAGTATGAGGGGATTTGGCTATCATAAACCTCCAGATGAATGAATGAAAAAAATTGATATCACACCTTCAAGCAGGTATCCATTTTTCCTAGTAGAGCATATTTTTTTTGTGGGATATGCTATATATCACTGAGCTATATTAATTTTGAGATAAGTAACTGGAGAGCAGCTACTATAATAAGAATAAAAGAGCTAGCTCTGCATTTATAAAATCCTGTCATAACTTAGAGAAGTTAACTCATTTAAATTAGAGCAGTTCTTTTGATTTGTGGTCACAACAATGGCTGCTGGCTGGACATGTTCTTACATAAGAAGCTTATGTCCTCCCAGCAGCCTGAAAGTCTGGACCATCCATGTCCATCTTCTTTTTTTTTTTTTTTCTTTTTCTTTCTTTTTTTTTTTTTAAAGGGAGAACACAAATGGGATGGGGGAGAGGAAGTGGGAGAAGGAGAGAGAGAATCTCAAGCAGGCTTCATGCCCAGCACAGGAGCCCAAGGCAGGGCTCAATCTCTCAGAGGAGATCACGACCTGAGCTGAAATCAAGAGTGAGATACTTTACCAACTGAGCCACCCAGGAGCCCCCTTGTCCATCTTTCTATTGCTAGTGCCTAATACCTACAGAGTTCTCCTAAGAGTGAGCGGCCTCTTTAGCCGTGGGGGTTCTGGGTATACAGCAATGAACTTCATTCCAAGCCGTGTTACATCACTTGAAGATGAAACATATCTTGTCTTCCTATGGGTTTTAACAGATTTCAGATTCTCATAGCAAAAGAAATTGGGTGGGGAGTCGGTACCAGAAATACAATCCCAACTTCACTTCTAACTCTGAGATTCACCTTCAAATGAGTCACCTAACCTTGCTGAGCTTCCCTTTTTAAGCCCGTAAAATGAGAGGAAATGTAAAAGTTGACCCAATGTCTGCTAAGGCCTTATACAGTTTAAAATTCCTTTATAACTTTTTGTGGGGAAATTTAAACAAGATTTGAACCCAGGTATCCTAACTCCACAGGTTGTGAGTTAGGACACCTGGGTCCTGGTTCTACCCCTAATAATAGTTTTGTGACACTGGCCTATATGGCCTGTTTTGAGAGGACTTAGGGGCTGCAGGGTGGGTTCTGAGGTCCTTTCCAGATTTAAGAATCAAAACTTAGTCACCAAGCTACCTGTGACATTGAACACAAAGACCTCACTCTTGATCTGAAATACTGGGCACCATCTTTTGCAAACTGAACCAATGGTTTCTTTTGCAGAGGTCATCAGAGTGGAAATGGAAACCCACCATTAAGTTTCAATGTTTAAAATCTCTCATCAGTTGGATGCCTGGGTGGTTCAGTCGGTTAAGCATCTGCCTTCAATTCAGGTCATGATCCTAGGGCCCTGGAATCCAGTCCTGCATTGGGCTCCCTGCTCAGCGAGGAGCCTGCCTCTCCCTCTGCCTGCTGCTCTCCTTGCTTGGGCTCTCTCAGTCTCTCTTGCTCTCCCTCTCTCTCTCTCTCTGGCAAGTAAATAAATAAAATCTTTTTAAGAAATAAAAGATTAAATGCCTCATCAGAAACCATATAAACTAAAGTTACAAATTCTTTTCTTGGCAATGAAGTGAGATCATTGATTAGCTCATATATCATGATTATCTCATGGTAAATGGCTACCTCAGGCTTTTAAGAAAATTTGTTTGGCAGTAAGATATGCCTAACAAAAACAGGAAGCAGATTGCTAATAATTATAGTCTAGGAGACCACAATTTCCAAAATATGATTTTCTTGAAAGGAAAGCATATATAGGGTCTTTAGTAGTGATTACAAGGCAAAGTCATTACAGAATAGCACTTGTATAGGAATGTTACGTGAATCAAGAACCTGTTTAGGTGCCAGATAGGTTTTTTGATTCCAGATAACTACACATTCATTGAACATCTTCTGTAAGCCATGCTCATGTTGATATTAGTGACAGTAATAACCACGTACCTATGTTCGAAGGACCTACAGTCTAAAAGGAATGGAAATATAGACTTGTAAACTGTGTAACTTACAATACTGTGTATAGCAGGTATTTGCTTGGGCTCTGCTATTCTGGAAAGACCAAAAACTAACATTTTCTAAGGCCTAAGGCCCCAAACAAATGTTTGGAGGACTCAAGAATAATCAGGTGTTTCAACTACTCTGAGAAACCCGTGGTTCCCAGACAAGGCTGCAGTGTTTAGCCAGGACCACTATGTCACAAGCTTGGGTCATAGTCATAGCCTCATGTAGTGTCTGTCCCTAGTCAGGGCTGCACAGAGTCTTCAACACCAGGTGCCTCACCATACTGTTGCTCTGGGTTCTGGAATTAGAAAAAAAGAAAGAAAAAGAAAAAACCTTTCCCTAAGGAGCCCTCTAAGATCTACCTTTCGTTGGACCCCTAACCCTACATGCTTGCTGCTTCCCATCCTCAATAACAAGGAGGAAGCAAGAAGGATTTTCTGTCCAGATGGTAGGGCTGTGAGTTCACAGACCTGGCCTCCTTTCTGTCCAGCTTCACTGACTGCCACCAGGGCCCTCCACTGGAAAGAGTGATTCTCTTTAGCCTTCTCTCACCAATATCTGAGGTCTCCTTGGTTTTCCTGAGGAAATGGGTAACACTCGACTTTGGAGAACTTGCTGAAAATCTTCTTGCCCATTTCTGTGACTCTCCTTACCAACCAAAGTCTTAGATTCTCTACTGGGGAAGTGTGGCAGAGAAGAATGGATACAAGTAGCAGTGTCTTGTGTCTGGGAAAGGGGGAGAACTCTTGAAGTGGTCATATCTCATTTTGGTTCTTTAAAGGAAAGTGCAAGTCAACCATCCTACACAGAGAGAATAGTACAACATATACAAAACTCTAAGCAGTTCAGTAGCTCTGAATTGAAAACTATAAGACTGAGAACAGCAAGAGATGAACCTATGGGGGTGAGCACAAACCCTAAGAGAATAAGTTGATTTTTAACTACCCATGGAAGGGATATATATAAACTTCTCATGTAAAGTTGATGCACAATGTTACATTAGTTTCAGGTGTATAACATAGTGATTCAACAATTTTATCCCTTATGCTATGTTCCCCATAAATGAAGCTACCTTCTGTTACCATACAAAAGGTCATCAAAGTATTATTACTATATTCCTCCTGCTGTGTCAGGAAGCCTGTGACTCCCACTCCCCTTCACCCATTTTCCCATCCCCTACTCTCTCCCCTCCAGCAACCAATAGTTCCCTATTTAGAGGTCTGATTCTACCTTTGGTTGTTGATTCACTTCACAAGATTCATACCATCTCTTCCTTATCCATTTGTCTATCAGTGGACACTTAGGTTGCTTCCATACCTTGGCTTTTGTAAATAATACTGCAATAAACTTGGGGTTACATATATCTTTTCAAATTAATGTTTGTGCTTTCTTTGGGTAAATAGCCAATGGTGGAATTATTGGATCATATAGTGCTTTAATTTTTTGAGGAAACTCCATACTCTTCCACAGTGGCCATACCAGTTTAAATTATCACCAGCAACTTATAAACCTTTCTTTTTATTCTACGTCCTAATACTTGTTATTTCTTGTCTTTTTAAATTTTAGCCATTCTAACAGATGTAACATGATATCTCACTGGTTTTGATTTGCATTTCCCTGACAAGTGATGTTAAACATCACCTATGGAAGGCTTAACTCTTGCCAAGCACTGTCCTAAGAGTTTATCTGTATTCAATTATCTATATCACAATCCAGTGAAATAAGCACAATTGTTATCCCATTTTACAGATGAGGAAACTGGAGATTAGCAGAGATAACTTGTCTAGAATCACACAATTTGTCAGTGGCAGAACTGGAACTCAGACTAGAGTTTTTTTATTCTGAAACTTATATTCAAACTAAATTTTTTGCACCCTTGAGAATTCTTGATGTCACAAACGGGGGCCCACTGGAAGCCCTAGGATAAGAGGAATGGTGGGGCAGGGAGGGGAACAGAACCATAGAAAGAATAATGTTGTGTATACAGGAGGATAGAAAAAAGCAAGACCAGATGGAGGAAAATTTCAGTGAATTTGGACTTGATGGTTTAGGCAATGAAAAATCCCAGGTATATGTGATTAATCTAAATAGATCATCTATATTTTTTAAATGACTTTTAAAATAGTTGTGTACAAACTACTTTCCATCTGCTGTTTTCAGCCTTTGTTGTTGGAGATATTCACTGTTTCTTGAGAGATATGTTCCTATGTCCTTTTTTTCTTTTGGTGTCACACTATTCAATTTCAGCAGTGAAAATTGAGGTCAGAAAATAGGAAATTACAACTTCATGTAGAGAATCACTCATGCAAGGTTCTGACGATCTTGGTTGCACACAGATATGCTTATTAAGGAACCCAAGAGAGGAAAGTAATGGAATAAAATCTTAGCACAGTTTTAATCTGAACTATTTTCAGGTGTTGTAGTATTTTATTTCTTTTTCTGTCCTAAGAGAAGAAATAGAAATTTTGTATAACAAAGCCACAAGATTGGCCTCAATAGTTTATTTGACCTGTAGAAGTGAAACCTTTGCTGATCTTTTTTAGGGGCAGAATAAGCAGTTTTAACTTCAGAAGTAAGAAGATAAATTGCTTATATCATATGTGTTACTGTGACCATTTTCTGTTTTCCCCATTCCTAGGTAGTACCTAGGCAATTTTTATCTCTTTTGATTTAGTGTGCAGTAAACTAAGTGTTTGAGTATGAAGTTCCTTTTCTATTCTTTAAGGCACTTAACTAGACTTCTAATAGAATGAACCATAGATACACTAACAGAACCAGAATGATCATTTTTCCTAATATTACGGCTAGTATTACAATCAACTACATGAGTGACAGGGATCAATGCCCTGGGCATCATACTCTGTTCCTTCTCCTCCTGCAGCCCCATTCTACTCAAAGTGTGCCATCCTTTGACTGTGTTGGAATCCAGGACCCTGGAATCCACCCCTGAAAGCCTCAAGCCCACATCTAGGACCCACATGAGCCTTGCAGCCATAGGCCCAATTGGTATGATGGGGCAGCTGTATGTTTGGGCTATATTTGAAGTTTGGATATACAGATACTAGAGTATCCAGGAGTAGAATGTAGCAAATGGGTAGCAGGCTAGGGGCCAACTGTCTCTGCTGCTATGCTACACTTGGGTGCACTACTGCCATTAGATCCAAGAATTCTAAGTTTGAACCTGGACTTCCAGGCTGTTAGGGAGGTATGCTTGTCAAGGTAAAAGGAAAGAACATTTTATCTTTATTACCTTGATTTGTAACTTCTAACTAACATTTACACATTTAGGGTTTTTTTTTTTTTAAGTTTTGCTTAAATTCCATTTAGTTAACATATGGGGCAATATCTGTAGTAGGTATACAATAGGGTGATTCAACATTTCCATACAATGCCCAGCGCTCATCGCAGCAAGCACACTCCTTAATCCCCATCACCTATACTACCGCCTCCTCCCCACTGCCTCCCATCTGGTAACCATCAGTTTGTTCGCTATAATTAAGAATCTCTTTCCTGGAATGTTTCTATTTACACTTTAACTCAGGTCCCACAAATGTTAGGGATAGGTCTGGAATGACATCTCACCCAAAACCATTGAATCAGATTTTCTCACCTTGGAATGTGGAGTTGGTGTTGGTTTCTGCTGGTCACTTGAACTGGGAATATCTAAATTTCTAAGCTGAGTCCCGACAGGTGTAGGACAATCCATTACAGTCTATTAGCTTTTGGAATAAGAACTTTAGAGGTGGCCTGATTCCTGTTCTATCCAAGACTTGGTTGCTGACCTTTTTCTTAACTTTTATAGCATACCACAGTATCCTTCCCATAATGTCCCTGTCCTGCTACCTTATTTTCAAATGGGTGTTCATTACCTGCTTTCTATAATCTGTGTTTCCACCTAGACCATGAGGATTAACAAATGCATTGTTTAATAACCTAGGACATTGTGTTGGAGGCTTTCAAAATCTTTCATAAAATTTGTATCTGCTGTATCAGTCACTTCAAAGAGTCTTGTTGGAAGACTCTTCTAACTGGCTAATAACAGGCTAAAAGTGTTATACGGGCTTAACCAAATCTTCTACACCTACATGTTGTAACTGAAAAATGAACTTTACTGGTTTTCAATTATCCCTTCATCTCTGTTTTATATTTGCCTTGAGATCCAGAGGTGTTTTTTTTTTTTTTTCCTAAGGCAGTGCAGTATATACATTTGGTTTTTATTGTTCAGGTTCTGAATAGAGAATTCTTCACAGAAAGGACCAGCTGTAGGAAGATGCATCCTCTTCTGAAGAGGTGTTAAGGGATAGGTTCTGTCACCAACAGTGGCCATCAGCCTCACAAGCCCATTTCTCAGAGGAAAGTCTTCCAAACATATCAGTTCTTTGTTTTCTCTCCCATATTTTTCGGTTTCTTCTCACCTCAGTGTGACTCCACTCTAGTTGAGATTGTCAAGAAAACTTCTTTTTCCTGAGGATGAGAGATGTACCTCTATATTACTGACACCAAATAACTTTCCAAGGTGCTTACTGCATAGCATTTTGTCCCCTTAACATGTACATTAAAATAATAGTTTCATCATAAAAACAAATAAGCAATGAATTATGAGGGGCAGGAGTAATGTTTCCTCCCTTAGAAACAGTATGTAGCCTGGGACCTCTCTCTCTCTCTCTCTCTCTCTCTCTCTCTCTCTCTCAGAGCTATATCACAAGTTATTGTTCCACAAAACTCAAAGGTTAGTGCTGGTACCTGAAATGGAGACAGAATTGGAATGGACTGCCCCAGAAGGCTGTGGGTTTCTGGTTACTCCATGAATTCTTTCTAGATTACCCACATGTACTACAAGAAGAAATTGAAGCCAAGAGGAGCTAATAATCTCACATGTCACTCTTTAAACTTACATATAGTGCCAGTCATCCTGGACTCCTTCTATCTCAGTGTAACTTTTCCTTTCTCCACTTTTAGCTCCCTGCCTCTTCCAGGACCCTCCCCAAAATCATTGTCTGAGGAGGTTGTGGTAACCTGAATGGATGAAGGAATGTTCAAGGTGGTGATGTTGGGCTGAAGCAGTAGACTTTAAAAGAGCTTAAGTATATCCATACTATAGACGATTACTCAGCCTTTTAAAAATGAATTTCTGACACATGCTACAAACTAGGTAAAATCTGAAGACCTTTTACTAAGTGAAATAAACAGAAAAAGAAAAATGATTCCTTTTAAATAAAATTCCTAAAGTAGAGTCATAGAAAGTAAAATGGTAGTTTTTAGGGGCTGTAGGGAGGGGTATATGGTTAGTTGATGTTTATTCTCTCCACCCCTGCTTGCTTTTTCTGACTTTCCATTTCTTAGACACTGCTAGAGCATATTCCACATCCTACATAACTGACTCTTACCCCAGAATCTCTTAGACTGTGATAGAACAGTTTCTACATTAGGATGGACCTTAGTGACCCAAATTTTGCAGGGGACACAAAGGGCCCTCTCGAGCTTGAGTTTTGAAGGGACCAGCGGTGGGACTAGACCTCTAGGTGGGCTGCAGAAACTATAGGCGCAAGAGGTTATCTGCTGCATGAAAAGGATAAACAAATTCCTTTATTCCACTCAGATCACACATATCTACACTTAAAAATCTCTGGTGAGTTTCCTTCTCCCTTGCATTAAAAACGAGAGTCCTGGCTCCATAGCTCAGGGGTTAGAGCACTGGTTTTGTAAAAACCAGAGTCCTAATGCCTTCAAGGCCCTCCTTCTGATGCCTCCCCCTGTTCTTTCCCTGGCTCACTTGGCGCCAGCCACGCTGCCTCTTCATTATTCCTCAGTCATCAACACATTCCTGTATCTGGGCCCTTCCCTCTGCCTAAAACGTTTTGCCCCCAAAGGCCCTTGTGGCTTTCTCATTCATCTCCCTCATATCTTTATGCAAGTGTCACTTCAATTATACCCCCTTAGGCCACCATATTTAAAATTAGAAGAATTAAAATTAAGAATTAGAATTCCCTGCCTTCTAGTCCCCATGGTGCTCCTCACCATCTTGCGGAATATATGATTTACTTACGTGTTATGTATGTGTATTGTCTCCCTGACAGATGTCGGGGATTTTATATTTTTGATCATTTCTGTTTCCTCTTTGCTTAAAATGGTGTGTGGTCCATATTCAACAAATACTTAAGTTACTAAATACAAAAATGAACTAGTGTTTGCTTCGTAGAATGGTTAGAAATTCTAGAGCTAAACAGAAAGGTCTTTCCCTTTAGAATGGAACTACAAATGGAAGCTGTATAGGTCCACAATAATCCCAGAACTCTAGGATAACTCTAAAGAATGTTAATCTATATATTGTTGGCAATAGTAGTAATGCCAATGTCACTAAACTCTCAAATGAACCATGATAAAATAAACCTATCTTTTCCAGAAAACCCACATCCTTTAGGAAATCAGTAGAATTAATCGCCATATTAACTGCAGCAACTCAGCGATGTGAATACCAAAGGCATCTTGTAGCATTCTCCCTTGTGAATAAGATCAAGTGAAGATAGAGAACTTTACATCATTACAATTCATGAAAGCTGCAGTTTTTTATAAATTTTATTTTTTTTAAAACATATATTTTTATCCCCAGGGGTACATGTCTGTGAATCGCCAGGTTTACACATTTCACAGCACTCACCATAGCACATACCCTCCCCAATGTCCATAACCCCACCCCCACTCTCCCAAACCCCCTCCCCCCAGCAACCCTCAGTTTATTTTGTGAGATTAAGAGTCACTTATGGTTTGTCTCCCTCCCAATCCCATCTTGTTTCATTTACTCTTCTCCTACTCCCTTAATCCCCCATGTTGCATCTCCTCTCCCTCATATCAGGAGATCATATGATAGTTGTCTTTCTCTGATTGACTTAACCCCTGCCACATGTCAACCACTACCCTGGTAGTTAAGTTCACTTCAACTCACCAACCTTCTAGTCAATGTAATATTATCCAGAGAAAACTCAGGGTCAGAAAAGTTATTTTTCCAAATTTATGCTCTCACGTGATTCAAACTTAGGTTTTCTGAACCCCAAATCCAAAACTATTATATTATGCTATGCTGTGTCCATAAGTAATAAAAATCAGACCAGTTGGGGTTTATTTTTGCTGACACTGAACTAGATTTGAAATTACCAACCTTCTATAACTACTTTTTATCTGGATTATTACAAACACTGACTACAGTGATGAAACTTTTCCACAGTAAAGAGAAATAATAATTTAAAGGTTGCTATCTTTTCCAATTCATTTTTTTTAATCATCTTGGCTTATCACTGGGGAAGATCTCTAAGCAATAAAAGAAATGCAATGAAAAGAAAAGGCAATGTATCATAAAATGTGTTTTGCATGTTGATAACCTGGGATTCATTCATTACTTATGATAAGTGTGAAAACTGTTCTTGATGAAATTCATGAATAGGACAGTTTTAGTCAGGTGAAGTCCTTAACCGTTAAGCTGGTTGAAATGTACAACAGGGCCTTGGGGCAGTTTTCCAAATATAATTAGGTTTGTAGTTTATTAAAGTATGGATTTGAAGTTCTCTTATATTTATATATTTTCAATGATCAAGAGCTGGGAAAGTGTTTGGAAAGAGACTTGGAAGAAAGTGACAATATGTTAGTGAGCATCAGAGGAAAAGACTTAGAACAGCCATTATCACTTAATCTATTCTATTTTTTCTCCCAAGATAAACTATACCTTAAATGATTCCAGCTACTTTTAACTAAAATAAATAAATTGGTATATTCCTTTCCCACCTTAGGTACTGCTCAGTTACACTTATATTCTATTGCTTTGTCTCTTAATTAGCAATTTTGGCTGTTTGAATGATGACTGGCAGCCATAATTTAATCAGGGAATATCTGCATTCCCTGGTAACTGGTATAATCTGAATTTGAATTCCGTTATGTGTCTGTTTCCATTTGGTAGGAAGAATTCTGGGCTGTATGTCTACAGCATAAAAAGTGAGAAGTGCAAGAAAAGCCTGGAGAGGAAAGCAGGGGCCCACTGGCATAGAGTTTTGCAGGTTATGCTAAGAACTTGAAGAATTTTATCTTTTCATAAATGGTAAGATACTGAATAGTTTTAAGGAGGAGAGACAGGATGCTATTTGCATTATTTTTTCCCCAAAGATAGCTTGCCTGCATTGTGCAGTACAGATTGAAGGGGGCAGGATGGTATCAGAACAGTTAGGAGGCTCAGTAGTAGATGAGAAAAGAGAGAGCAGAGGAAAAGCACTGATGATGAAGAAAGATTCAAGGTCAGAACTAGAGGTCAAATGAACTAGATTTGGCAATGAACTGGATGTTTGAATGAGAAAGAAAGAACTTTCAAAGACACAACCCTGATTTCTGGCTCAAGGGTGTCTGGATTTGGGGTAGTACTTAAAACCAAGAAGTGGTGGATTTGAGGAAAATAGAATTTTATTGTTCGATATTATGCTTGATGTGTCTGGGATACATTCAGGAAGACATAACTAGTTATATAGTCAGGTATCTGAGCAGGAACTCAGAAGAGAGGTTTTTAGAGATAAATTTTGGAGAGTTAGCAACATATAGATGCGTCAGGTAAGAGGATGACATTGGGAAATGGAGAGGAGAAGTGAGTTGGGGGAAATTGAAGGGGGAGACAAACCATGAGAGACTGTGGACTCTGAGAAGCAAACTGAGGGTTTTGGAGGGGGGCCGTGAGGGGTTGGGTGAGCATGGTGGTAGATATTGTGAAGGGCATGTATTGCATGGAGCACTGGGTGTGGTGCATAAACAATGAATTCTGGAACACTGAAAAGAAAAAAAAAAGTAAGAGTTGAGATTGCTGAGGAAAGATCTATGGAATGAGAAGAAAAGGCCCTAAAAAATAACATTTAGAGATACAGGAGACAGACACACAGTTACACCTATGTTGCTCTACAAACGTGCGTTACATACCTTATGTGGAACTGTGCATGCCAAGATACTCAGGGAGCTTGCACTGCAGGGAGGAAGATAGCAATGGGAAGAAAGCATTACCATCCATTGCTGTATTTATGACCTATGTATTACACTTGTGTAATATGCAAGCAAGGGCTAGAAGTGCTGTTGTGGCCATATGACATACAATGTACCACGCTGCCCTCCATCTGGATTAGAAAGAGATCAGAGGAGCCTCTACAGAAAAGCCACCTAGCTCCGTGTTAGAGGATAAAGGGAACACTTCATATGAACAAGATGGGGACAAGGGTTTTCATTGCAGAAGGAACAAAGACAAGAAGGGATGAGTCAGCACACCACTCTCGGGAAATAAAAGGGACTCTGGTATGGCTGAAAAGCCAGCATGTGGGTTGGGTAAGGGAGGCAGGAGAGGAGGCTGACTAGCACCTAATTCCATACATGATGGAAAGTTGCTGAGGGAGAAACTTCAGAACCTACGGTAGTGGCTGGCAGGAGCAGAACTTCAGTAAATATTGACTGAATGCATAATCAGATTTATATTTCACAGAGACCCTACTAGTAGCAACAGAGAATATATTGGCTTGAGGAGAGAGGCAAGTCGGAAGTCCACTTGGAGGCTCCAACAGAACCAGCTGAGTCATTGACCTGGAGGGAGACCAGGCAGGTGTATGGAAAAGCTGCTGAGCTATTACCATTATTCTGCCAGATACAGAGAGACATGGGCCAGGGCAACACACACAGCCAGAGAGACAGAGACACGCAGAGCCAGAGCCAGAGAGAACACACAGCCACACACAGAGACAGAAAAAGAGACCTACACAGAGCCAAAGCAACACACACATGGAACCAGAGCCAGAGAGAGACAGACAGATGGGCAAAGGGAGGCACAGATGGGGGGAGACAAACACATACACACACATATACAAATACCCACACTTAAGACCCTCCAAGGTTTAAGGAAACCAATTCAACAAATATTTGTTGAATGCCTACCAGAGGCAGAGCTGTTTGTTGAAGATTCCAGGGAATGCAAAACCTCACATATGGAACAGGCCTACCCTTCGTAAGGAAGAACAGTGGAAGAGTTATCTTTGCTGTTGACTTAGAAAACCAGCTTTTCTGAAATTTCTCACCTTTTAGAGAAAGGATATTTTTTAAATCTCTAGGTATATTATGTAGATGTTTTGTTTGACTGGCTTTTTGTTCTTTGTACTATTTAAGAATTATCTGGTTATATTTATTCTCCAGCAACATGGAATTATTTTCCAGGGGTACACGATGGTTGATTTCAACACAATCACAAGGCTGTTATCACAAAGAACTTGATTTTTTTTTTAACCACTGTGACTTCCTATCATTAAGTGTCTTTAAAATTTGCCTTTTCAATTTATTTTAGTATTCTTTCTGGAGGGAAATAGATGAAGAGACCTGGATTTTGGGGCTCTCTCTATCCCCAAATCCTTCCCCTCTCTGTATCCTCCTCATCCCAGTCCAGATTTGCAATTGTGGTCTTGTTAGCCAGCATTTCAGCTCCTCCTTTTCTGAATCTGAAGACACCATGTATTTAAGCAAAAGAAATCCAATGATAAGAGGTGGGGAGATAGGAGGTAGGTATAGATGATGGGGTAGGAGTTTTCAATTTTTGGTTTTATATCTGAGAGGAAGGAGGAGATAGCATCATATTAGCTCCATTTCCCCAGCTCCATCAGTCTTTGATGTCAAACTACTTAGAAATATTTTGGATAGACCCAGAGGTTTAGACATAGGGGCATATCCATTAGTCTCTGGCTCTCTATTCTGGACCAATAAGGAAACTCCACCAAACTTGTAAAGACCATCTTTAAAATCCCAATGGCTATAGGCCCAGACAGAATCTCACTTGTATATGGTATTCGACTGCGTTATGAAGAACCTTCATTTCCATTCTCATTCCACCCTTCTAAGGCTTTGTTACACAAGTGAGGTTTCACCATTCTGTAAGGACCAGGCATGAGGGAAATTAAACCATTGATCCAAGCTTTGAAACCCATTTCAATAACCTGAACTCCAATGCTCCTTCCACTCAACATGGGTGGCATAAAGTCAGGTTTACAACTGGACATCACACTGTGATAGCACATCACCAGGAGTCCTCTGAATTCTTTGTCATATGTGCTACATAACTGATGAGTCATAAATGACCTGTGTTTGGGGCTAACCAGTAATTGCTATACCAATCCATGTTTCCTGTTACGTGGTGGCCCTTGTGGGGCTATTTGGAGGGAAAAGAATGGGGTCCTGGGAGTAGAAATGTCTCAAACAGAGACTACTTCAAACAAGCAGGGTCTAAGGTTATAGGTTTTATGCCTCTGATCAGCTTGGGCCAGGAAAGGGCATCCCTGCAGCACTCTCCTCCAGACTCCTTTTCTCACCCAACTCCATTTATAGCCTGACCAATGCAGGCAAAACTGAAGAAATAGTAGTAATAAGAACTCCAGTTGCCTGCCCAGTTTGCTTCTCTGCTTCCACCGAGACAAGGAAGATTCCAGCACACAATGAAACTTATATAAGCCTGGTGAAAATATGAGTGGCAAATATTTTATATCCAAGAAAGGGATGGATAAGAAATAACCTCAGGGAAAACAGAGCCAAGGATAAACTAAAGGAAAGATTCTTTGTAATGAGTTGGGTTTTTTTTTTTTTTTTTTTCATAATACTTTACAGATACTTCATCTTTACTACCATGAGCTCCTCAGTGCTGAGTCTTTCACCTTCTGATTCACACAATAGTGGCTGCTTGAAAGTCAGGGATTGCAGAGATTAAACACTCCTTTTTAATGATGCCATTACAGAGTCACATGGGGATCTCCCTGTCATTTTCAGCTGAGTGCATCCTCTTCTCTTTCAGGAACCTCTGAACAGACATCAAAGCCAGTCTGTGATCTCCTGCAAGATTAGGTTGATAGGAGGTTCACTTTCTTTTCTTCATAGATCTTGATTAATGCAGAACAGAAGAGTTCAAGCAGAATAGAATGTTATTTTAAAGCAGTTTAGAGTAAAGACTTTGAATGTTTTTCACGGCCAGCTGCAAAGGGGTTTTAGAGTTAAGCTCAAGAGGGACATATATCCTTCCATCTTTCCATCAAAATCCATTTCTCCTGCCTCTTAATAGTTATGTATCTCACAGTGGGCATTCTCTTTCTTCAGCTCATTAGAGCGGGTAAAATCACAGAAACCATACTAATGGTAAAGTCGGATCCCTGTTATCAGAGATTGAATTGTAGTTCTACCTGGATGGCAACAGCCAAAACACTTGCATATATTAGTTTCCAGTATCTAATTTTATAGAGTAGAAGTATCTTTGTGCCCTGTTTTTCTAGAATGACCAAATTGTATTGTTCTGCAATTAGGATTACTATTAAAAAGAAATTTCAGGCATGTTGAAAGAACGTACTGCTGCAACACTCCAGACCACTTTTGGTGTTTGAGAGATTAATAGTTCTCTACCATTGTGTCATGTTATAATGCCCATGTGTTCCCTAATTTGATCCTATTGATGGTGTTGTAATGAATGAGCTTCGTTATTCATCACTTGCAGAGATCACAAAGGTGGAATCTTTGGCCTCAAGTCTCACAGCTAGTAAGAGAAAGCCAGGACTAGAGTCCAAAGTTGAAAACCAGAAAATTTAGATGGATCTGGCCACCTATCGTTCCTAGCCTTTGAGGCCTGGGGTCATGTAGAAAAAGTAGAGACCTCTTTAGATGGGTCAGAATAATTTCATGATACACACAGAACTATTTCCAGCCTCATGGGACCTTGCCACGGAGATTGTATAGACAGGCACTCTATACACTCTATCTACTCTATACCCTACAAAAGGCTCTTCATCAGTTGCCCTCAATTCTGATCCAGCTCCTACAACAAAAGGAGCAGGAGGGGACTCAGTATGAGGGTTGAGGTTTCTGCTCTTTGCCCTCAGGAGCCCTAGCTTCTTTTCACATCCCATGTTGCACACTACAAATAAAGCCATTCATATTCTGGAAATCTCCCAGTATTCCAGACTTCTAAAATCTTGTAAAATTCTAAATCTGTTTTTCTTCCCAGCATCTGGCACCCATACATCAAAAAGTCTCCATTCACTTAGTTTTTATTCGCCAAATGGGGAAAATTAAGTACTTAGTAAGAAGACACTAAAAAATGCAGCCTGAAGAAGTAAAAGTCCTTATATAATTATAAAGCCATTAAGCTTCATGTAAATTCATTTGGGGATAGGAAGAAAAGAAATAGATTTTAGTTTTTGCCTTTGAACATAGCTGACAATTCTTTGACTCTTCCACTTCTGTGTAGTTAATTTTAGACTGCTAATAATAACCTCCCCTTCCTGATTATTCTTAATTGAACTCAATCCTGGGCTATTATTAAATGCCAAAACTCTGCATCCTCAGAATATTCTTCCAGAAGGCTTTGACTTATAGGAACCCAACAAGATTATTCTCCACTCCCATCCCTGCAGGTTGCCTTGTACATTAAATGCCCTGTACATTAAAACCTTCCAAATTACCCCCGGCAGACATTCCAGCAAACCTCTGTGCAATTTGGAAAAGAAAATTGGACAAGAGCATTGAGAGCAAGTGCACATGGGTTCATGTCGTGGTTTCTGTGTGTGAACATTGAGGTTGTCCTCATCGTGCAGCAGCTGCGGATTGTTGTGGGAGCCTCTGTTAGCAACACCACCTCCCCTGCTGCAGGACTGAGGCTTAATAGCAGGAACCAATCAGCACACAGCATTCTTCCAGCCCTGTCATTGGTTCAAGGGTAGACTCTGCATCTTGCTTGATTCAGCATTAGTGAAGTTAAGGACTTTGTTTTCAATAGCTGGAAAAGAAAACTACTCCCCAATCCCGACATTTTTTTTTTTTTTTTTTTTTTTGGACAATGTGGTACATGAATGTAAGACCCAGCACTGCTGCAGCCATTCTGTAACCCTAATGGAAGTTGGGTAGGGTGAACAGATGAATGTTGAGTGGTGAAAATTGTAGAGAAATCAAGTGGTGCCCTGACCAAATTTTGCTGACCTATTGCTAGACTTTTCATTTACAAGCAAATAATTTCCCTTGATGGCACAGTGCAATCTGAAGTGGGTTTTCTGTTCATTTGGAACCCCAAACCTCCTAACCAATGTGGTAATTACAGAATAATATATCTTAACCCCTGACAGAAGTGTTCCAGAATTGGTTAAACTAATGGATACAGAGAGTCCTACCACTAAAAAAGAAAGCTCTCAGGGTGCCTGGGTGGCTCAGTGGGTTAAAGCCTCTGCCTTCAGCTGGGGTCATGATCCCAGGGTCCCGGGATGGAGCCCCGCATCAGGCTCTCTGCTCACTGGGGAGTCTGCTTCCTCCTCTCTCTCTCTGCCTGCCTCTCTGCCCACTTGTGATCTCTGTCAAATAAATAAATAAAATCTTTAAAAAAAAAAAAAAAAAGAAAGAAAAGAAAGAAAAGAAAACTCTCTTTCCTCCAGGAAAGCAATTCACAGGCTTAAACTGACAAGTCTCATACAGGGAGTTGCCATATACATTTAGTAGAGGAAATTTTAAAAAGCAGATCCAGGGCTTCTGGGCTCTGTTGGTTCTTCAGTCACATGGGAAATGACAAAACCTGGCTGCCTCACTCTCTACTTATTGTCCTCATTTCACTTCAGCTGGTGCTCTTCTTTCTCAATGGTTGGTTTGCAGTTTTGCCACTTTGCCTCGCTATTCCCTTGAGTTTTTACAGTGTTCACTACCATTGTCATTCAAGATTTTTGTCAGATTGAGTGAGCTTAAGCTTCAACGTGGTTCCTGTTTTCTAGAAATTTTCAGATTCAAGGAACAAATTGCGGGTGATTATATCTACTCAATTCTCATGCCAACCATTACTTATAGACCTAATAAACAATTTTGGACAAACTAATCTTCCTAACATACCAAATAATGTTTGATAAGATTTAACTCTAATTCTCAATGCTCTGTGAATATACCAATAATCATTGCCTTGGTCTACTATTTCTTCAATCCTCAAAAGATAGAAATAATCAAATATTCTCCCTTAAATTTAGCCAGTTACTAAAAACTCAAGATGATCAAGTAAGAATATACATAAAGCACTTTTAAAAAGCTTGGTAATAGGGTGCCTGGGTGGTTAAGCATCTGCCTTTGGCTCAAGTCATGATCCCAGAGTCCTGGGATGGAGCCCAGTGGCATCTCCCTGCTCAGTGGGGAGTTGGCTTGTCCACTCCCCCATTCTCTGCTTGTGTTCTCTTTCTCTCTCAAATAAATAAATAAAATATTTTTTTAAAAAGGCTTGGTAATAATAAACTCAGATCTCATCTATTGGGTAAGGTTTAAATTTATTGTTAGGATTTAAATAAATCAAACTTTACAGTCACAGATTAATCAATTTAGGCAATTATTATATACTAATTATTCTTTACAAAACCAGATATTCACATGGCATTCAGAGGTCTCCAATACTATTTTTAATAAGTTCTAGATATCCTTGTCGACATCCCAAAAAATTTCAGGGAGGGGAAATACAGGAATTTATAGCTATTCATTT
>NW_019154275.1:210404-231663 GCF_002288905.1 Enhydra lutris kenyoni
ACTCTTCCTGAAAAAAATTTTCAGCCTTTTTTTGTTGAAGTAAAACTGACATAAAATAGTTTCAGGTATATAACATAGTGATTTGACAGTTATATACTTCACAAAATACTCCTCTCAGTAAGTATAATTACCATTTGTCACCATACAAAATTAATATTATAACTGACTGCATTCTCTATACTGTATTTTCACTCCTGTGATTTATGTATTTTATAACAAAAAGTTTGTACTTCTTAATCTCCTTCACCTATTTTACCCATCCCACTACCCACTGACCTCTGGCAACCATGACTTTCTTCTCTGTATTTGAGTATATTTCAATTTTTGTTCATTTGTTTTGTCATTTAGATTCCACATAAAGGGAAATCACATGATGTGCCTCTTTCTAATTTAATTTAGCATAATATACCCTCCAGATCCATCCATATTGTCACTAACGGCAAGATTTTATTCTTACAGATAATCCATTGTTTATGTACCACATCTTCTTTATCTGTCAGTGAATACTTAGGTTGTTTCTGTATCTTGGCTATTGTTAATAATGCTGCAATACACATAGATGGGCAATAATCTTTTCAAATTAGTGTTTTCATTTTCTTCATGGTTTTGCACAGTGGCTGCACCAATTTACATTCCCACCAACAATACATGAGGGTCTCTTTTTCTTCACATCCTTGCTAATACTTGTTATTTCTTATCTTTTTGATACTACCATTCTGATAGATATGAGCTGATATCTCATTATGGTTTTGTTTTGCATTTCCCTGATGATTAGTGACGTTGAGCATCTTTTTATGTATCTCTTGGCCAATTTATTTCTTCTTTGGAAAAGGGCCTATTCAGGTCCTCTGTGCGTTTTCTAATTAGATCATTTTTTATTGCTGAGCTATAGAAGAATACACACACACACACACACACATATAATTAATATCCTATGTATATATATTATATATATATAATATATATATATATATATATTTTAATTCCTAATTAGGTACATGATTTGCAAATATCTTCTCCCCTTCAGTAGGGTACCTTTTTGTTTCCTTCACTGTACAAAGGCTTTTTATTTTCTGTAGTCCTAATAATTTATTTTTTCTTTTGTTTCTTTTGAAGAGACCAAGAAAAATATTCCTAAAACAAATGTCTAAGAGATTACTGCCTACATTTACTATTGGTAGTTTTAAGGTTCCAGGTCTTATAGTTAGGTCTTTGACTGATTTTGAATTTATTTTTGTGTTGGGTAAAAGAAAGTTGTCCAGTTTCATTCTTTTCGATGTAGCTGTCCAGTTTTCACAACAGAATTTCTTGAAGAAAATGTCTTTCCCCTATTATATATTCTTGTCTTCCTTGTTGTAGATTAATGACCATGTGAGTGTGGGTTTATTTCTGAGCTCTCTATTCTGGTCCATTGATCTATGTGTCTATCTTTGTGTCCATGTCATGCAGTTTCAATACCATAGCTTTACAGTATAGTTTGAAAGCTGAGAGAGAGAAGTCAGAGAGGGAGATGAACCATGAGAGACCATGCATCCCATGAAACAAACTGAAAGTTTCAGAGGGGAGGAGGAGGGAGTGGGGGAAGGGGTAACAGAGTGATGGGTATTAAGGTGGGCATGTATTGTGATGAGCACTGGGTGTTACACCTAACTGAAGAATCATGGAACACTACATCAAAAACTAATGATATACTATACAGTTGCTTACTGAACATAATAAAAAAAAAAGCTGAGATTATGATACCTTCATCTTTGTTCCTAGGATCGTTTTGGCAATTTGCGATTGTTTCTGGTTGCATACAAATTCTGAGATTCTGTTCTAGTTCTGTGAAAAATGCTCTTGGTATTTTCATAGGGACTGCATTGAATCTGTACATTGCTTTAGGTAGTATAAGCATTTGAATCTTCTAATCTATGAGCACAGCATATCTTTCCATTTATTTATGTTGTCTTCATTTCTTTCATCAATATCTTATAATTTTTAAAGTATATGTCTTTCACATCTTGGTTAAATTTATTCCTAGTTACTTTGTTCTTTTTGATGCAATTGTAAATAGTATTATTCTCTTGATTTCATTTTCTGCTACTTTGTTTATACAAACACACACATTTCTGTATAAATTTTTATTCTGAAACTATACTAAATTTATTCTAATGTTTTGATGGACTTTTTTTTAGGGTTTTCTATATAATTATCTGTGAATAGTGACAGTTTTACCTCTTCCTTACCTTTGGATGCCTTTAATTTCTTGGGGTTTTCTTTTTTGTTTGTTTTTTTGGTCTGATTGCTACATCTAGGACATTCAGTCCTATGTTGACTAAAAATGGTGAAAGTGGACATCCTTGTCTTATTCCTGATATTAGAGGAAAAGATTTCAGCTCTCACCAATGAGTATGATGTTAAATGTTGGTTTGTTATATATGGACCTTATTATATTGAGGTATATTCCCTCTAAACCCACTTCATTGACAGGTCTTATCATACATGATTTTTTTCATGAATGGTTGTACTTTGTCAAATACTTTTTCTATCGGAAAAGAAAACAAACACTGCCCTGGGCACTTGCTTGCCAGCATCCATCTCACTGGAGGTGGTGTTGAAGGAATCCTCTCCTCCCCCACTGGTCTTGTCACTTAGCATCTGACCATTGAGCTGGATGCCATGTTCCAAGCAACTGAGCTCCCAACAAGCATTGCCATTCTGGACACCAGCCTGGCCACAATGGATGGAGATTCTTTCATGCATAGTTACTGTTTTGCAGCTGCTGAGCAGATGGTGGAAAGGAGGTGGAGAGGTTTTTGATTCTAACAGCATAACTCCCAGGCCATCGCTGTAAGAGAACTTTTTTTTAATCTTTAATATTTGACATTTTAATTATTATGTATCTGGTATGGGCCTGTTTGGGTTCATCTTGTTCCTGGCTCTCTGTTTCCTCCATCTGGATTTCTGTTTCCTTTTCCAAGTTAGGGAAATTTTCAGCTATTATTTCTTCCAATAAGTTTTCTGCCATTTTGTGTCTCTTCTTTTTCCAGGATCCCTATAATGTGAATGTTAGTATGCTTGAGTTCTAGAGGTCCCTTAACAAATCTTTTAAGGTTTTTTTGTTTTTACTGTTCAGGTTTATTGCTTTCCATTACCCTGTCTTCCAGATCACTGATCTATTTGTCAACATCCTCTAGTCTACTGTTGACTCTCTAGAGTACTTCATTTCGGTTATAGCATTCTTCAACTTTAATTGGTTCTTTTTAAATATTTTCTTTCTTGAAGTTCTGAGTTCATCTACTCTTTCCAGCCTATGAGCATCTTTGTGACCATGACTTTGTACTCTTTATCAAATAGATTCCTTATCTGTTTCATTTAGGGTTTTTTGTGAAGGTTTCTCTTATTTCATGTGGAACATATTCCTCCGCCTCCTCATTTTGTTTGATTTTTTGTGTTTGCCTAAGAATTAGGCAAAATACCTACCTCTCCCAGTCTTGAAGGAGTGATCTTTTATAGGAACATCCTCATGTAGACTGTGTGCCCAGGGCTTTCACTGGCTACCTAAAACAGACATAAGCTGGGGTACTAGGGCACTCTGTATTGGGGGCTACCCTGGCAAGGTGGATGAAGCTGGAGTGGGTGCAGGAGATGGGGGTTCCAAGTGCACTGTTCTGGGACTGCCCTAACAACATGGGTAGAGATATAGCAGGTACAAGCTGGGAGTGTTCTGTGTACACCACACCATGTCAGCCTTGGTAGAATGCCAGGAGCTGTGGTGTACAGAGTTGGGAGGGGGCGCTGTGGGGAACTGGGGGCCCCGGGCTTTCTTAGGCAACAGGCTTGCTAGAACATTCAAGCTTTGTTCCCTTCTATGCTATCAGGATGGAAGTGGGACAAAAACACTGGCACTCTGTAGCACCTCCAGCCTGAAAAAGAGTTTCAGTAGTTTTCCCACCATTTGGCAGATGTTCTGGAGCTAGTAAATGGGTTTCTTTCAAGTATTGTCATGTTGCCCTTTAAACTTCTGGGGTTTTCTGGTGTACCCCAAGGTAAGTATATCTGTACATATGTACCTCAGTGGTATCGCTCCCCACAATAGTTCATAGGTTTTTTGTGGGGTTCCAATTGACTGTGTCTCTCTCTCAATATTTTGAATATAATCCCTCTATCTTGTGTCATGTAGAAGCTGTTTAACCAGCCCTTCATTGTTCTTCAGGAGGAATTGCTCTATATGCAGGTGTAGATTTGGTGTCCATGAGAGGAGATGAGTTCTGTCTTTCTACATTACCATCTTGAACCCTTCTTCTAGCTTTATTGAAATAAAATTGACATATAATATTGTCTATGTTTAAGGTATACAATTTGATGATTTGCTACCCTTTCATAATGTGAAATATTTACCACAATAAGGTTAGGTAACACCTCCACTTCAATAATTACTATCTTTTTGTGGTGAGAACATTAAAACTCTACCTTCATAGAAATTTTCAAATATAAAAGAGTATCGTTAACCATAGTTATCATGCTGTACATTAGATCATCAGAATTTATTCATCTTACAATTGGAAGTTTATATCCTTTGACCAACATTTCCCCATTGTTCCCACCACTGAATGTCTGGCAACCATCATTCTACTGTTTCTTGAGTTTGGCTTTTTTAGATTCCAGTGACAAGTAATATCACACCATATTTGTCTTTTTCTGACATATTTCACTTAGAATGCTGCACTCAAGTTCCATTCATATTGTCAAATGTGGCAGGATTTCCCTTTTTTGGCTGAATAATATTACTGTGTGTGTGTATCACTTTTTTTTTATTCATCTGTTGATGGACAATGAAATTGTTTCCATGTCTTGGCTATTGTGACTAATACTGCAATGAACATGGGAGCTTGCACTTGCAATTTTGCATTCTGTTAATTGTACATCCCTCATATGGTGTAAAACACAGTAATTTGTGAAGGCGTAAAGACTATTCACATACCACTATAAGTATGCTTACCAACTAAAAAGTTTTTCTCCCCAAGCAAATTAAAATAAAAAAAGAAAACCTCCAAACTGAGCAATACATTTGGCAAGAATGTTTGTTTGTCAGATTCATTAATTATGTCCCCCAGTTCTGTTTTTTTTTTAAGATTTTATTTATTTATTTGACAGATCACAAGTAGGCAGGGAGGCAGGCAGAGAGAGAGAGAGAAAGAAAGAGAGAGAGAGGAGGAGGAAGCAGGCTCCCTGCTGAGCAGAGAGCCTGATGCAGGGCTTGATCCCAGGACCGTGAAACCATGACCTGAGCAAAGGCAGAGGCTTAATCCACTGAGCCACCCAGGTGTCCCTCCCAGTTCTGTTTTTACTGTCAATTCACCAACTCTTATTTTTGTTTAACAATTAAGAGACTGATTTAGAAAGCTGAATCGCAGCTTCCAAGGAGTTTTCCATAGGGTTCTATAGCTGTTTCTTCCCTTTAACATACCAGAAGAAAAAAATTCTGCACAGAAAAATTCTAATAAACATTCTTCAAATGTTTTACAGAATCAAATCCTCATTAAAAGCCAGTACCCACATTTTTCTTACCAGTGGGGCATCTACTGGATTAGCTCATTAACCATCCATTCCAAACTCCTTCTAAGGTAACTTTCTGGCCAGCAAAGGCTACAAAAACCCTAGATTCTTTACAGTGAGTGTTCCAGATGTGACTTAGGTTCCACTTGATCAAGACTCAAATTTGGAACTAAGTGGAGAGAGACACTGTAATGCCAAAACATTCTATGTATGAGGTGTTTCTAATAACGTGGCATCAATCCTATTCTCTAACTCTTCAGTGCCTCATACAATTTATATTGAAAACTGCAATCCTAATTTTACAAACAGAATGAAGGAATAACTAAGAAAAGGGAAACTCTGGCAAGCAACTTCTCGAAGATCCGAATTCCACTTATTTTCATCTGTTCTCTACAGTTTATGCAGTACATAGGATATACAAGTCAAATGAGTATCATGGTGTTAAGTACTAACCATATGTGGATGACCCCTCAGTTTATATCTTTGGTCCTAACTTTTCTGATAAGCCCCAAGTTTGTGTGTTCGGCTGTCTGCTTGACATTATCATACTGATGTCCACTAGCATTTCAAATATAACATGTCCAGAAAGAAAGAGGAGCTTGAAATCTCCTGTCAAATCTGTCTCTAGCCTTCTCAATCTCAGTTAACAGTTAAAATACAGCAGTCATCTGTCCTCCTAACTCTCTATCAATTTTGTAAATTCAGGAATGGATCTTATGGGCTCTACTTGAAATATATCCTCATTCTAGCCTCTATCCCACTTCTTTAGCCACTTCTGTCCTATACCATGGCAATCAATCTACTGGTCACTTTTCTCTCCTTTCTCCCATGGTCCATTGTCTACAAAGCAGCCAGAGTGAGCATTTAAAAATAATTATCAGATCTCATTCTCTTGATTAAAGTGCTTTAAGATCTTTCATTGTACTGAGTATAAAAGCCACTCTCCCTAGGGTGCCTAAAAGGCTTCACCACACCATCTGTCTTTGCCTCCCTCCCCAACTTGGCCCCCTTCCATTTGCCCCTTTGTTCTTTCAGCTGCTGCAGAAGCACTGACTATCTTCCTGTCCTCAAACAGACCAAGCATGTTCCAACTCCGGGCCTTTGCCCTTGTGATTTCTGTGTGTAGAGCATTTTTCCACTGAATTATCCCCTGCTGGCTCATTATGCACATTTTAATCCAAAAGTTGAATCAGAGGCCCTTCTTTGACCACACAATCTGGAATAGCACTCTCCCTCTAGTTACTCTCAAATTACCTCTTATTTATAGTTTTCTTCACTATCTGAAATGGTATTAATTTATTCACTCTTTTAGTCCCCTTCCCCACTATAATGTAAACTAGATGATAACAGAAAAGTTCTCACCGTATTCACTACTGTCTATCTAGCACCTAGAAAAATGCAAGATTGAATGAGCAAATATTTTGCTTCACCCAATAGAACAAATACTAAGAGTTTTAAATAGAAGCTCAGAGCTCCTCTCTCACCTTCAGCAAGAACATGTTTTTGCCCTCTCCTGGTTTTCTCCTGACAACTCCACGACACCTCCACAGAGTCTTGCTCTGTCAGGCATTACCATCTTCTCAGCGAATAGAAAACCAGCCCAGACACCTAAGAAAGCCCTCCCCCAAATGCTCCCTCAAAATAAGCCTGGAAAATAGTACCCTGACGCATTTTTGTTTAACCTGATATTCTCAAAAACTTGGAAAAATTGAAATGTTAACTTCATTACATCTATGTCAATACAACACAACAGTATTTGGCAAAAAAGTGTTGTGTATTTCAATAATTTTCTCTATACCTTGAAGCTGCAGATAGAACTCATTTACAAAACTATGTGCTATATCACCTAATTGATAAAGGCAAGCTTCATTGTCAAACCACTCAGCTAAATCAGACTTAGTTTCTATCAGAAAAGTTGGCCTTTATCTTTGGTTCATACTTCTGTGTGTATACACAGCCCCTTCACAACCCTTTTCCTTGTTAAAGTGAATTCTAGGATATATGAGTAGGTAAGACAAAAGCTCAACCAAAAGTATGTTGCCTGGGGACGCCTGGGTGGCTCAGTTGGTTGAGCAGCTGCCTTCGGCTCGGGTCATGATCCCAGCGTCCTGGGATCGAGTCCCACATCAGGCTCCTTGCTCATCAGGGAGCCTGCTTCTCCCTCTGCCTCTGCCTGCCATTCTGTCTGCCTGTGCTTGCTCTCTCTCTCTCCCTCTCTCTCTCTGACAAATAAATAAATAAAATCTTTAAAAAAAAAAAGAAGTATGTTGCCTGGATGAAGTATGTGCCTTCATTTTCCTTCATTTGCCTTTGTGTGTTTTACCAGAGCTCTCTTTGTTTACTGCTTGGGTATTCATCCTTAGGAGCAATGCATTTGGTTGTTAACAGTTGATAGAGGAAGTGAGGTTGCTAGATGTAAATTGTCATTACCCCTTCTCCTCCCTCTATGATGTATCTGAATATAGACTTTGCCATCTATTTTTAATGTTCTGCTTACCGTAATGATGTGATAGATAATAGGACATGACAAGGAAAAGCATGGCATCTTACCATGGGCTTATGGTGTCTTGTTTAATTGTTTTATCTGATAGCCTTAGAATTTTTCAATCTTAACAACAGTGGACTATAGTAATATATAGAATGAACTAAAGTTTAGTGTTTATTCTGAAAAGCAGAGATGTGTGACTGTGAAAGATGGTAGGGTATGAAGGGAGAAATAGAATGGCAACACAGTAGGTGCATTCTCAAGCAGATCTGTTTTAGGAAAGCATACATATGAACACTAAAGAGTTAGAAATTCATTCTCTTGAAGATGTCAACTGATTTATTCCCCTTGGAAAGTCTTTGTATACCCTAAGAGTTTGAGTGCTCCAGATTGAAAGTAGATGTACAAGAAGCCCTGTTCTTTTGGGCTATTGTTGCCATCACTGCCACACAGTATTACCCCTGACATGTGTGATACAACAAGATTCTGTCCCCTTGTTCACTACTAGTTGATTTGGGCCAAGAACACCCCTGAAACCTAGACATCCTCACAGTCTATAATCTCTCTTCAAGTTCTGGCACAGACACCTGAATCTGGGCATATCTAGCAACAAAAACAAGATTATAAGAACTCTGTGCAAACTCTTGGGAGTTGTGCAAGCTCACGCACATTGCCATTTATTTCTCCACTGGTTTGCTTGCAACACCAAGGTGGCTGTTTTGGATTGGGTTTACAATAGCAGCCATGCTGTTCTCAAAATACCACCCCTTCTCTCAATCTGCATCTTGATAAGAAGAGTGAATGGTGTGACTTTCACTCAGAATATTAAACCAACTTATTGCTCTTTCTGGATAGGTATTAGTTCCCTCAGTTTAGAAAGGCCTCCTTATTCTAAGCCAGTGTAAGTGTGGTATATAGATTTGTCTGCTTTAGAATCACCTGGGATGCTCATCAGACCTGCTGAGCCAAAATTTATGGTGACAGGACCCAGAAATCTACATTTCATAACAGTACCCCAGGTTAATCTCTCTGATGAAATACCATATGTAAAAGAAGTAAGATTGATAGAGAAACAGAGAAAGAACGCTTAACAAATAATTTTATTTGCTATAATAAAGAGTCAACTATCATATGGTTTCACTTGTGGAGCATAAGGAATAAATGGAGGACATTGGGAGATGGAGAGGAGAAGTGAGTTGCAGGAAAGCAGAGGGGGAGACAAACCATGAGAGACTGTGGACTCTGAGAAACAAACTGAAGGTTTGGGAGGGGAAAAGGTTGGGAAGTTGGGTGAGCCCAGTGGTGGGTATTATGGAGGGCATGTATTGCATGGAGCATTGGGTGTGTTGCAAAAACAATGAATTTTGAAACACTGAAAAAAATAAAAGAAAATAATTATAAAACCTTTGTCTAAAACCTGGTATAAAATATAAAACATTGGCAATGCATTTGAATCCTCCCATGCATATACATCTCCCTGATAACAGCCCTTTCCATCTCCCCTTCCTTCTGAGGTTACAGAAGGAAGCTTAGTTTTTAGTCCTTTGCTTTACACATGTACATGTACTCTTAAAATATAACTTTACAGTCACATTTCTAAAATATATTAAAAATTCTACATTAAGTATTCCTCTGTGGATTGCATTTCTCACTCAATATTATATTTGTAAGATCCTTCCATATTGATATATGCAGTTGTATTTCATCTATTTTTTTAACTGAAGCATACCTGACAATGTTACATTAATTTCGTGTGTACAGTAGCAATTCAACATCTCTATACCTTATGCTATATTTACTACAAGTGTAGCTGTAATATTATAACAATATCATTGACTATTCCCTATGCTTTACCTTCTGTCACACGGACTTATTCATTCCATTACTGGAAGCATGTACTTTTCACTCCTCTTCATCTATTTTGCCTATCCCTCCCATGACCATCAACTGTGGCAACCACCAGGTCTCTGTATTTAAGGGTTTATTTCCGTTTTTCTGTTTTTTTCTTTCATATTCCGTGTATCTGTTAAATCATATGTATTTGTCTGACTTACTTTACTTACTATAATACCTAGGTCAATCCATGTTGTCAAAAATGGCAAGATCTCATTTCTTTTTCATGGCTGAGTAATATTCCATTGAATATATACCATATCTTCTATATCCATAGTCTCTCTATGGACACTTAAATTGTTTCCGTATCTTGGCTATTGAAAAATAGAGGTTCATATAGATTTTCAAATCAATGTTTTCATTTTCCTTAGGTAAACACCTGTGGTAGAATTATTGGCTCATTTGGTATTTCTGTTTTTAATTTTTGAGGAACCTCCACTCTGCTTCCACAGTGGTTGCCTCAATTTACATTTCCACCAACAGTGCATGAGGGTTCCTTTTACTCCACAACCTCACCAACACTTATTATTTATTGTCTTTTAATACTAGCCAACCAACTGATGTGAGGTAATATCTCATCATGGTTCTGATTTGCACTTCTCAAATGTTTAGTGATGTTGAGCATCTTATTGTGTGTCTGTTGACCATCTGTCTTCTTTGGAAAAATGTCTATTCAGGCCCTCCATCCATTTTTAATTGGATGATTTGTTATCTTGGTGGTGGTATATAAGTTCTTTATATACTTTGGATATTAATCCCTTATCAGATACATCATTTGCAAATATCTTTGCCAATTCAGGAAGTTGTCTTTTCATTTTGTTGATAGTTTCCTTCACTATACAAAAGCGTTTTATTGTTGTGTAGTCCCAGTAGTTCTGATTATGTTTACCTTGCTTAGGAGACATATCTAAAAGAAGTTGCTGAGCTCAATGTCCAAGATTACTGCCCTTATTTTCTTTTAGGAGTTTTATGGTTTCAGGTCTCACATGTACATCTTTAATCCATTTTGAGTTTATTTTTGTGTATGGTGTAAGAAAGTGGTCCAGTTTTCCCAACACCATTTATTGAAGAGACCCTTTTTCCCACTGTATATTGTTGCTTTCTTTGTCATAGATTAATTGACCATGTAAGCATGGGTTAATTTCTGGGCTCTCTTCTTCCACTGATCTTGGGCCTATTTTTGTGCCGGTACCATATTGTTTTGATTACTGTAGATTTGTTGCATAGTTTGAAATCTGGGATTATGATTCCTTCAGTTTTGTTCTTTTTTCATAACATTGCTTTGGCTATTCAAGGACTTAGGCAGTTCCATCCATACATTAGGACTTTTTGTTCTACTTCTGTGAAAAATGCCATGGGAATTTTGATAGGGAATACATTGAATCTACAGGTGGACATTTTAACAATACTCTTCCAATCCATGAGCATGATGTATCTTTCCATTTATTTGTCATCTTCAATTATTTTTTAAATCAGTGTCCTATAGTTTTCAGAGTACAGGTCTCTCACTTACTTGAGTAAGTTTATTCTTAGATATATTTTTTAAATTTTATTTTTAACTCCACTGTTAAATAGCATATAGTGTTATATTAGTTTCACATGTACAATATAGTGATTCAACAATTCTATACATTACTCAGTGCTCATCATGATAACTATACTGGTAATCCTCTTCACCTATTTCACCCATCTCCCCACTTACCACCTCTCTGATAATCACCATTTCTCTATATTTAAGAGTCTGGGGTTTTGGGGGGTGGGGGTTTTTTTGTTGTTTGTTTTTGTCTTTTTTTTCTTTTTTGCTCATTTGTTTTATTTCTTAAATTCCACATATGAGTGAAATCATGGGTATTTGTCTTTCTCTGATCTATTTCACTTAGCATTAGTGAACCTCTAGATCCATCCATATTGCTGCAAATGGCAAGACTTCATTCTTTTTATGGCCAAGTAATAGTCCATTGTGTGTGTTTGCATACACACACACACACACACACACACACACACACACACACACCATGTATTCTTTATCCATTCATCTCTCAATGGATGTTTGGGTTGCTTCCATATTTTAGCTAATGTAAATAAGATACAATGAACAAAGAGATGCATATATTTTTTCGAATTAGTGTTTTCATAATCTTCGGGTAAATACCCAGTAATTGAATTACTGGATCATATGGTAATTCTATTTTTAATTTTTTGAGGAACCTCCATACTGTTTTCCACAGTGGCTCCACCAGTTTGCATTCCCACCAACAGTGTTCAGGGGTTTCTTTTTCTCCACATCCTTGCCAACACTTACTGTTTCTTGTGTTTTTCAGTTAGCCATTCTGACAGGTATGAGGTGATACCTCGTTGTGGTTTTGATTTGCATTTCCTTGCTGATGAGTGATGTTTAACATCTTTTCATGTGTCTATTGGCCATCTGTAGTTCTTTGGAGAAAAATCTGTTCATGCCTTCTGCCCATTTTATTTTTTTTTAATTTAAATTCAATAAGACAACTTAGAGTACATCATTAGTTTCAGATGTGGTGTTCAACAGTTTATTAGTTTTGTTCTTGTATAACACCCAGTTCTTGTCACATCATGTGTCCTCCTCAATGCCCACTACCCAATTACCCCCTCCTCCTACCCCTCTCCCCTCTAGCAACCCTCAGTTTGTTTTCTGTAGTTAAGAGCCTCTCACAGTTTTTCTCCCTCTCTAATGACTTCCCTTTCTGTTTTCACTCCCTTCCCCTAAGGTCCTCTGCCCTGTTTCTTATGTTCAGCTCTCGCTTCACAGATGACATGATACTTTATGTGGACATAAAGTATCCAAGTACCCAAAAGACTCCACCCCAAAATTGCTAGAACTCATACAGCAATTCAGCAACATAGCAGGATATAAAATCAATGCAGAAAAGTCAGTTGCATTTCTATACACTAACAATGAGGCAGAAGAGAAATTAAGGAATTGATCTCATTTATAATTGCACCAAAACCATAAGATACCTAGAAATAAACCTAATCAAAGAGGTAAAGGATCTGTACTCCAAAAACTACCAAATGCTTATGAAAGAAATTGAGGAAAACTCAAAGAAATGGAAAAACGACCCATGCTCATGTATCGGAAGAATAAATATTAAAGTGTCCATGCTACCCAGAGTAATCTACACATTCAATGCAATCCCTTTCCAAATACCTTCAAAATTTTTCACAGAGCTGGAACAAATAATCCTAAAATTTGTATGGAGCCAGCAAAGACCTTGAACAGCCAGAGGAATTTTGAAAAAGAAAATTTTCTATTTTAGTTGAATTATTTCTTTTTTGTGTGTTGAGCTTTATAAGTTCTTCATATATTTTGGATACTAACCTCTTACCAGATATGTCATTTGCAAATACCTTCTCTCATTGAATAAGTTGTCTTTTTGTTTTGTTGATTGCTTCCTTTGCTTTGCAGAAGCTTTTTATTTTGATGTAGTCCCAATACCTTATTTTTGCTTTTGTGTTCTTTGCTGCAGGAGACCTATCCAGAGAAACATTGCTGTAGCCAGTGTCCATGATATCATTGCTTCTGATCTCTTTTAGGATTTTTACAGTTTCAAGTCTCAGATTTATGTCTCTAATCCATTTTGAGTTTATTTTTTGGGTATGGTATAAGAAAGTGGTCCAGTTTTATTCTTTGCATGTAGTTGTCCAGTTTTCCTAATACCATTTGAAGAGACCGTTTTTTTTCCCATTGCATATTCTTCCATCCTTTGTCATAGAGTAATTGACCATGTAATTGTAGGTTTATTCCTGGACTCTTTACTCTGTTCCATTGATCAACCTGTCTGTTTTTATGCCAGTACCATTGTGGTTTGATTACTATAGCTTGTAGAATATCTTGAAATCTCAGATTGTTATACTTTCAATTTTCTTCTTTTTCAAGATTTCTTGGGCTATTCAGGTTCTTTTATGATTCCATACAAATTTTAGGATTGTTCTATTTCTGTTAAAAATGCTGTTGGTATTTTGGTAGGGATTGCATTAAATCTGTAGATTGCTTTGGATAGTATGGACATTTTAACAATATCTGTTCTCCCAATTCATGAGCATGGGATATCTTTCTATTTGTGTTGTCTTCAGTTTCTTTCATCATTGTTTTATAGTTTTTGGAATACAGGTATTTCACCTCTATGGTTAAGCTTATTCCTAGACATTTTATTATATTTGGCACAATTATAAATGAGATTGTTAATTTTGCTTTCCACTACTTTGTTATTTGTGTGTAGCAATGCAATGGATTTCTGTATATTGGTTTTTGAATCCTGTGATCTTACTGAATTTATATTTATATAAATATATATATTTGTTTATATATATATTCTAGTCATTTTCTGGTAGTCTTTAGGGTTTTCTACATATAGTATAATGTCATCTGCAAAGGGCAAAAATTTTACTTTTCCTTACCAATTTGGATGCCTTTTTATTTCTTGTCTAATTGCTGTAGCTAGGACGCCCAGTACTATGTTCAATAAAAGTGGTGAGAGTCCATATTCTTGTCATCTTCTAGATCTTAGAGGAAAAGCTTTCAGTTTTCACCACTGAGTATGATATTAGTTGTGTGTTTTTCATAACAGCCTTTATTATGTTGAGATATGTTCTCTCTAAAGCCACTTCATTGACAGCCTTTATCATGAATGATTTTATCATGAGAGGTTGTACTTTGTCAAATACTTTTTCTATTGACATGATATATGGTTTTTGTCCTTTTTCTTGTTAATATGAAGATTAATCTCTGCACTCTTTGTTGTTGTTGTTGTTGTTGTTTTCTGAGGCTTTGTCCAATTCTTTCCTTTGGATCATATTCTTCTGCCTCCCATTTTGTTTGACTTTCTCTGTTTCTGTGAATTAGACAGAACAGCTCTGTCTCCTAAACTTGAAGGAATGGCCTTGTTTTTAGATGCCCCCAGTGTCAATTGTGTGTGCCTCATGTCACTGGGTGGCTGGTGGCTAGAACAGTAGCTGGCAGGGGATAAGGGTCTGGGCCACTTTGTGCTGGGCCACTTTGATGGGAAAGCCAGAACTGAAATATGTACAGGCTGGGTGGGGGCGTCCCAGTGTTCTTCACCCAGGGTGTGTCCTTAGAGGACAGCTGAAGCTGAAGTGGGTTCAAGTCAGGGAATCCTGGGTAAATCTGTGAAAGGGCACTCTCACAGTCTGGCTGGAGCCAAAGCAGGTGGAAGCCAGGGATAGTGGTGTATTTTTCTGGGGTATAGAGATCTGAGGTGGGTGTTGAGGGTCCTGTAGTGCTCTACTCAGGAGACACACTGCTGGGATGACTGGGACCATGGCAGGCATAGGCCAGGCAATCCTGGGTGCTCTGCACAGGGAGGTCCTGATGGAACAACTGGAGCTAAAGTGGGAGTAGACTGGGAGGTTCTGGGTGCTCTATGCCATTGGTATCCTGGAGAGTCATTTAAAGCTGGAGTGATAAAGACCTAGAGTGTTCTATGGTGCTTTGTGCCTATGTTGTCTTTGTGAGATGACTGGAGCTACAGCAAGTGGTTTCGAGGTGTGTCTTGGTGTGTACCATGCTGGAGCCATCTTAGGAACTGGAACTGGTGTCTGGAACTTGGTGAGGGACAAACCAGCTGTGGCATCTAGACCCTGCTCATTATGAAGCTGAAAAGGGGATCCAATCCGTGGCATGGCCACCCTTTGACCCAGAAAGTTCCAGAGTTTGGTGAAGGGCTAGTTCCTTTATGTAGTACTTGCACTTTTAAATGGTAGCTTTTTTTCTTTGCCCCAGGTGAGACAAATCTCAGTTCCTCAGTTCTGTTCCCTCTTTCCCCACTGCAGTTCTCAACATCAAGGGTAGGTATTCCTGTATTACCGTGTCTCCATCTTTCTGCTCCTCTCTATGTAGTCCCTCTGTCTTCCGTTGTGCAGAAGCTGTTCAGACAGTCCTCAGGTCTTCTTCAGAAGGAATTTTTAATATATAGGTATAGATTTGGTGTGTCCATGGAGGAGGTGAGTTTAGGGTCTTCCTAGGTCACCATCATGAATTCTCCTTGTAATTCATCTATTTTAACTGATGTTTAAAGCTCCATTTTTGTGGAGACCTACAACTTACCATTTCTACTATTGGTGGAAATTCGCATTTTTCCTAGTTCTGTGATTATGGAATAAATCTGTGTTGAACACTCCTGTGTGATTCTCTTGGTGCCCATGTGCATGAGTGTTTTCAGTTTACTAGTTAACACCAAACTGTTTTCTTTCAAGGTGCTACACCAATTTATATTCAACTGAGCAAAGAGGCAAGTTTCAATAGCAATTTTCCTGATACTGTCAAAATTGAAGAACTAGTAGTTGTGAAATGTGTCTTAGTTTGGTTTTAATTTCCACTTCCCTGTTTACAAATGATACTGATCATCTATTCATATTTTTATCATTTATTTCTTTTGAAATACATGTTCATATCTTTTGCCCATTTTCATAAATATGCACTCTGTTTTCATATTGATACTAATCTTCTGATTGATGCTTACATATCTTCTTTCCATGTGTGACTTGACTTTTGACTTTTTCTACAGTATATTTTGATGAAAAGTTCCTAAATTTAATAGAACTGAATTAATCAAATTTATTATTTCTGCATCTTGACAAATCCCTTTCTACCCTGAGGCCATGAAGTTATTTTGTCTACAAAGTCTTCTAAGGTTTCACCTTTCAATTCTTAATCCAACTTAAATTGTGTAAAGGCCCAAGTTAATTTTCTTCCCATGTGAATAACTAGTTGTCCCAGTTATATTTATTAAACAGTTCATCCTTTCCCTACTGACCTGCAACACCACATCTGTCAATGATAAAGTTTCTCTTTAAGAATCTACTGCTGACCTAATTGTCTGTCCTCATGCCAATTCCACAATCTTAATTACTATAGCTTTATAATAAATCTTGATATGTGTTATGACAAGTCACTCTAGTTCTTCTTTAGGAGTACTTGCCTTTTCCTCACCATTTGCTGTTTCAGTATTGTTCAGATTCGAATTATCCAATTTTAACAAATAAGTCAAAATTTTGATTGAAATTAAATATTTTGTGTTTCTGTTTGTCGCCTTTAATTTCTTTTCATAACATTTTATCGTTTCCTCTTTAAATAATTTGTGTATCTTTTGTTATATATGTGTTGCTAAGTACCTTATATTTTTGTGGATGATATATTTTTACATAATATTTTATGTGTTGATAATTTATAGAAATCATAGGACTTTTTGAATTTTAATTACATAGCAGTTGACTATGCTAAATTCTCTCACTAGTTGTATAACTATAGATTTTCCAAAGTTTTCTATGTGGTTAATCATATCATCTATGAAAACTGGCATTTTTCTTTTTAATTCCCCTACCCTTTGTGTCTTGTTCATATTGCACTAATTCTGTTGAATAAAAATGATGACCATAGCCATCCTCATTCTTGATTTCAAAGAAAAAAGTTTTGAGTACTTTATTGCTGAGTGATGTGTGTAGATCAGAAACAGAATAGGTTGTCTCACACTATGTTATATGACTCTTAGCTGCTTTATATTTTATAACTTTTTCTTTGTTTTCAATACTTTCTTGGATGTACTTTCTGTATTCCCTCCTTTCATCACCTTATATCATATTCTTTATCTCAGAGGTTATACTATATCCAGCTCTCCACCTGTTTTAGTCAATAGTATTATACTAAAACACAGTTATATCTACTTGTTTCATATCATCTAGGTTGCTTGAACCATACAATGTCAGAATTGAATAATTGCAACAGAGACTGTATGGCCTACAAGCCTAAAATATTTACCATCGGGTCCTTGGCAGGAAAACTTTTTTCCAAACTTTACTCTCCCTGATCATTTCAACATCAGCAAGCTGTACAGGTCTAATTCTGCTCTTAGTTTTTTCTTCTGACTTTTGCTTATGGTGGCTTATTTCCTGGTATGCTTAATAGGTATTGATAGTGAGTTCGTATTTTGGAACTTCATCTGTGGGAATTCTTTGAAAGATTTGCATCTTTCTGCTAGGAACCTAGAGGCAGATCGTGTCACAGATCAAGTTTCCCCAGGGAATGAACTCTGCGTGAAAAATCTTCATGGAAGCACTTCACTGAGGAGTACTCTCACAAATGAACAGCTATAAGGGAATGAAGGAAGCACGAATTAGAAGGAAACTTGAACTGCTATGCAGTTAAAACAGATTTCACAAAGAACAGTAAAGCAGGGCTGGCCCTTCAACAACATTTCAAATTAAGGCAAGGGGCACAAGACTTTGTGCCTCAGCATAATTTAGTGTGTACATTTGGGCTACCCATGGGAAGGAATCTTAATCTTAGGTGGAGCTCCCTTTAGCTGTGCCAGTTCCTTAAGTTGGACTCCACTGCAAGCCAAGTAGACAATGCTTTACAGGTAGGAGAATTAAATTAATAGATTTTTAGATCACATAGGTTGTCTGAATTTCATTGCTAATGCTATTCTAGTAGCTAGCTTTCAGTTTATTTTTTATCATTGAAGTATAGTTGACACATAATGTTATATTTGCTGTATGTGTACAACAGTGATTTAACAATTCTTTTCATTATTCAGTTCCCACCATGATAACTGTAGTCAACATCTATTACCATATATTCTTACAGTACTATTGTAATACTACATCCTCTGTGCTGCATTTTTCATCTCTGTGACTTATTTTATAATGAAGTTTATACCTCTTAATCCTCTTCACCTATTTTATCCATCTCCCACCCTCTCCCCTCTGGTAATCACCATTATGTTCTCTGTATTTATGAGTCTATTTCTGTTTTTTATTTTCCACATATAAGTGAAATCATATGTTATTTGTCTTTCTCTGACTTATTTCACTCAACACAATATTTTCTAGGTCTATCCGTGTTGTTGCAAATGGCAAGATATGGTTCTTTTTATGGTTGACTAATATTCTGTGTGTGTGTGTGTGTGTGTGTGTGTGTGTNTGTGTGTGTGTGTGTGTGTGTGTGTGTGTGTAAAATACATCTTTTTTGTCCATTATCTATCCATGGACTTAGGTTGTTTCCATTGTCATGGTTATTTTATATAATGCTACAGCAAACATAGGGGTGCGTGTATCTTCTAAAATTAGTTGTTTTCATTTTGGGGGATGTTATATAGTAGTGGAATTACTGGATCTTACAGTATTTCTATTTTTAATTTTTTTAGTAACTTCCATACTGTTTTCCGTAGTGGTTGCTCCAATTTACCTTCCTATCAACAGTACACATAGGTTCCCTTTTCTCCATATCATTGCCAACACTTGTTATTTCTTGTCTTGTTGATACTAGTCATTTTGACTAGGGTCAAGGTGATATCTCATTGTGGTTTTGGTATACCACATTTGACCATTTTTTCTTGTGTCTGTTGGCTGTCATATCTTCTTTGGAAAAATGTCTGTTCAGGTTGCCTGCCCATTTTTAATCAGATTATTTTAGTTGGTTTTTTTTGGGGGGGGGTGTACAGTTCTTCATACAGGTGGTAAGGAGTTAATATTCAAAATATATCATTTACAAATACCTTTTCCTATTCAGTAGCTTGCCTTTTCATTTTATTGATGCTTTCCATCACTGTGAAAAGCTTTTTATTTTTGTGTAGTCCCAGTAAATTGTGGCTTTTGTTTTCCTTATCAGAGGAGAAATATCCATCAATATTTTGGAAATGCCAAAGTCCAAAGATTACTGCTTTTGTTTTCTTCTAGAAGTTTTATTGTTTCAGGTCTCATATTTAGTTGAATCCATTCTGAGTTTATAGAAGTAGGTCAGTTGCATTAATTGCCTTCAACTGTCCAGTTTATCCAGCACTATTCATTAAATATTGTTTTTCCCCCCAGAATTAAATGTATAGATTTTTGCCTCCTTTGTCACAGATTAATTGATCATATAAATATGGGTCTATTTCTGGACACTCTATCCTGTTCCATTGCTCTGTGTGTATCTTTGTGCCAGTATCTTACTCTTTTGATTTCTATAGCTTTATAGTGTATCTTAACCAATCTGATACCTTATTTCTTTTGATTGGAGCATTTAGTCCATTTACATTCAGAGTAATTAACGAAAGATATGAATTTATTGCCATTGTATTAAACTTTAAAGTCACAGTGTCTGTAGATTATCTGTTCCTTTCTGTTATTTGTTACTTTTGGGTTTTATCTTTACTTAAAGGATCCCATTTAATAGTTGTTGCAGAGCTGGTTTAATGTTTGTGAATTCCTTTGTCCGGGAAACTCTTTGTCTCTCCTATTCTGAATGACAGCCTTGCTGGATAAAGTATTCTTGGCTGCATATTTTTTTTCCCCATTTAGCACCTTGAATATATCATGCCAGTCCTTTCTGGTTGGCCAGGTCTCTGTGGGCCTGTCTGCTGCCAGACTTATGTTTCTGCCTTATAGGTTAAGGACCTCCTGTCCCAAGCTGCTTTCAGGATTTTCTCTTTATCTCTGAAATTTTCAAGCTTCACTATTATATGTCAAGGTGTTGACCTATTTTTATTAATTTTGAGGGTAATTCTCTGTGATTCCTGGACTTGAATGACTGTTTCTTTCCCTAGATTAGGGAATTTCTCAGATATAATTTGTTCAAATAAACCTTCTGCCCCCATCTCTCTCTATCTTCTGTAACTCCTATTATCCAGATATTATTTTGCTTAATGGAATTGCTGAGTTCCCAGAGTTTCCCTTCATGATCAATAGTTGTCTTTCTCTATTCTTTTCCTTATTTTCCATTATTTTGTCTTCTGCATCACTGAATCTCTTCTGCCTCATTTATCCCCACTATTAAACCCTCCATTTGTGACTGCATCTCAGTAATAGCAATTTTTTAATTTTGGTCTGATTAGATTTTAGTTCTTTTATTTCTCCAGTAAGGGATTCTCTAGAATCTTCTATGCTTTTTTCAAGCCCAGCTAGTATCTTCAGAATTGCTGTTTTAAGTTCTAGTTCAGACATCTTACTTATATCCATATTGATTAAATCCCTGGTAGTGAGTACTACCTCCTATTATTTCTTTTGGGGTGAATTTCTGCATCTCATTATATCAGAGACAGAGAGAGAGAGAGAGAGGAAGGACAACAATAACAACAATAGGGGAAAAAAAACCACAAGAATTCAGAAGAAAACAAAACAAGAGAAAATCAAATAAGCAAAACAGAACAGAACGCAACAAACAAACAAAAAACACTAGATCCTGGTGTATTTTGGCTTGTTAAAAAAACTAGATCCCAAAATAGGAAAGAAAGAAAGAAAAACATATATACACAAAAATAAAATATAGAATGAAAGGAAACCCGAACTAACATATTTATATATATATATGAT
>NW_019154275.1:231893-239354 GCF_002288905.1 Enhydra lutris kenyoni
AGAATTAAACAAAATGCAAGTACTATATACTGTTTTCCCCAAGAGCTGAAGATTTTATAGTTTTCAATAATTGGTAAACTTGGCGGTAGCCAGCTGTTCCTGCCAGTCTTCTGGAACAGAGGCCTGTTGAACTGATTTTCAGGTTCCCTTGCACACGTGGAAATATGCCTCTCTTGCCAGGGCCAGGTTCAGTGTAAGTGGCTCTGGACTCCGCTATGTGGTGCTTTTTGCTCCCTGAAGGCTTTCTGCAGTGATGAGGGGGATGAAAATGGTGGTGCTGCTCTCTAGCCCCAGAGCTGAAAGTTTCCACCACCACCCTCAACTCTTCAGTGAGCCCTCAATGGAAAGTAGTCAATTACTTTTGTCCCCTGGTTTCTGTCCCAACTCTGTGTTCACCCAGTCTGTGACCGAGCATTTATCTCGGGCATGTGACTGATTTTCAAGTCTCCAAATTTTAGAGACTTTTGCAGAATGGACCCATGCTGTCCCTTTTGAGGAAGGGAGGGGGATATCCCCATGCTTCTGCCTGCCTGGACACCTTCTAGGAGAATGGTCCTACGACCAGGCAGTGATTGACAGTTTATGGCAACCCCAAGCACAAAGCTGGTGCCTAGACTTTCTGTCTGTGGCTGGCTTCCCCCATCTGATACCTGGGAACTCTACAGCATCAGGCACCTCCCCCCCATCCTTCTTATGACCTCGGGGATCCTGAGACCATGCTGTCCCACCTGGGATTCTACCCTGCTTCACCACCAAGCAACTTTAAGCCAGAGATATCCCCCACTGTAGCAAACTTCTAAAAGTTCAGATTTTGTGTTTTGCTGCTTATAGTAATTTGCCATAGTCTCCTTAAGCCAGCTCCCTCCCCACTCCCATATCCTCTGATATATCACACTACCTACCTTCCAAAAACTAGTCACTTTTCTGTTTGTAGAATTGCAGCATTTCTTTTCTCAGATCTCCACTTGTTTTCACAGGTGTTCATAATGGTTTGATAACTAGCTGAATTCCAGGGATCAGACAAACTTAGGGTCCCCTACTCCCTTGCCATCTTAATCCTTGCCCCTGGTAGTACATCTTAAAATGTAGGATTGTGATACCTCCAGCTTCATTCTTTCTCAAGATTGCTTTGGTTATTCAGGATTTTTGTTGTTCCACACAAATTTTAGGATTATTTGTTCTATGAAAAGTGCTGTTGGTATTTTGACTGAATCTGTAGATTGGATTTAGTGATGGACATTTTAATAAAATCAGTTCTTCCAGTCCATGAACATGGAATGTCTTTACATTTGTATCATCTTCAGTTTCTTTCATCAGTGTTTTGTAGTTTTCAGAGAATAGGTCTTTCACCTCCATGGTTAAGTTTATTCCTAAGTCTTTTATTATCTTTGGTGCAACTGTAATGAAATTGTTTTCCTTTTTCTTTTCTTTTTAAATTAGGCTCCATGCCCAGTGTGGAACCCAAGGCAGGACTTGAACTCATAACCCTGAGATCAAGACTTGAACTGAGTTCAACAGCTATACCCTCAAACAACTAAGCCACTCAGGCATCCCTGGAATTATTTTCTTAATTTCTCCTTCTGTTACTTCATTATCAGTGTATAAAAACACTGCCAATTTCTGGGTACTAATTCTATATCCTGCAACTTTACTGAATTTACTTATCAGTTCTTACAATTTTTTTAATAGATTCTTTGGAGTTTTCTATGTATAATATCATGTCATCTATAAATAGTGACAGTTTAACTTCTTTACCAATATAAATGTTTATCTTATTTCACTCAGCTTCATCTCTTCCAGTCCCGTCCATGTTGGTACAAAAGTTGGGTATTCATCCTTTCTGATAGAGGCATAATACTCCGAAATAAGTCAAGCAGAGAGAGTAAATTATCATATGGTTTCACTTATTTGTGGAGCATAACAAATAACATGGAGGACATGGGGAGATGGAGAAGAGAAGGGAGCTGAGGGAAATTGGAAGGGGAGGTGAACCATGAGAGACTATGGACCCTGAAAAACAACCTGAGGATTTTGAAGGGGCGGGGGGGCGGGAGGTTGGGGGAACCAGGTGGTGGGTATTGGGGAGGGCATGTATTGCATGGAGCACTGGGTGTGGTGCAAAAACAATGAATACTGTTATGCTGAAAAGAAATTAAAATATATATATATATAAATGTTTATCTTGTCTGATTTCTGCAGCTAAAACTTCTAGTACTATAGTGAATAAAAATGGTGAAACACATCCTTGTCTTGTTCCTGATCTTAAGGGAAAACTGTTTTTCACCATTTAGTATAATGTTAGCTGTGGGTTTTTCATGTATGGTCTTTATAATGTTGAAGTATGTGGCCCTGTGAACATTTTTTTTTTATCATTTAAAGATGATCACTAGCCATCAGGGAGATTCAAAATAAAACCACATTGAGATACCACCTTATACCAGTTAGAATGGCGAAAATTAGCAAGACAGGAAACAACGTGTGTTGGAGAGGATGTGGAGAAAGGGGAACCCTCTTACACTGTCGATGGGAATGCAAGTTGGTGCAGCCACTTTGGAGAACAGTGTAGAGATTCCTCAAGAAATTAAAAATAGAGCTTCCTTATGACCCTGCAATTGCACTACTGGGTATTTACCCCAAAGATACAGATGTAGTGAAAAGAAGGGCCATCTGTACCCCAATGTTTATAGCAGCAATGGCCACAGTCACCAAACTGTGGAAAGAACCAAGATGCCCTTCAACGGACGAATGGATAAGGAAGATGTGGTCCATATACACTATGGAGAATGATGCCTCCATCAAAAAGGATGAATACCCAACTTTTGTAGCAACATGGACGGGACTGGAAGAGATTATGCTGAGTGAAATAAGTCAAGCAGAAAGAGTCAATTATCATATGGTTTCACTGATTTGTGGAGCATAACAAATAGCATGGAGGACAAGGGGAGTTAGAGAGGAGAAGGGAGTTGAGGGAAATTGGAAGGGGAGGTGAACCATGAGAAACTATGGACTCTGAAAAACAATCTGAGGGTTTTGAAGGGGAGGGGGTGGAAGGTTGGGGGAACCAGGTGGTGGGTATTGGAGAGGGCACAGATTGCATGGAGCACTGTGTGTGGTGCAAAAACAATGACTACTGTTATGCTGAAAATAAATTTTAAAAAAAAGATGGTGTATTTAGTCAGATCTTTTTTCTGAATCTATTGAGATAATTATATGGTTTTTTATATTTCCTCTTCTTAATGACATATCACATTTTTATATCAAATATTCATCTCTGGAATAAATCTCACTGATTTTTTTGTATTGTGAATTCAGTTTTCTAATACCTTCTTGCATGGTTTTGCATCTATATTCATCAGAGATATTGGCCTGTAGTTTTCTTTTTTTTTTTTTAGTGTGTTTGCCTAGTTTGGGGTGCAGGATAATTCTGGCCTCATAGAATGAATTTGGAAGTTTTCCTTCCTCTTCCAATTTTTGGAACAGTTTGAGAAGAATAGGTATTAACTTTTCTTTAAATGTTTGATAGAATTAATCTGTGAAGCTATCTGGTCCTGGACATTTGTTTCGAGTTTTTTGATTACTGATTGATTCCTTTTTTTTTTTTTTTTCTTCCCTAGTAATCAGTCTGTTCAGATTTTCTCTTTCTTCCCAATTCAGTTCTGGAAGATTATATGTTTCAAGGAATCTATCCATTTCTTCTAGGTTTTCCACTTTGTTGGCATATTTTCATAGTATTTTATAATCTTTTGTATTTCTGTGGTGTTGGTGCTTACTCCTCTTACATTTCTGATTTTTTTCTTTTTGGAATGCATCTTTCAATGAACATCTCAAAAAATTTTTATTTAAATTCAATTTAGTTAACATTTACTGCATTATTAATTTCAGGGGTAGAATTTAATGATTCATCAGTTGTCATTTCTGATTTTGAGTTGTTTCTCCTTTTTTCTTCATGAGTCTGGCTATGGGTAAACTAATTTATTTATTTATTTTTAATCTTTCCAAAGAAACACCTCTTAGTTTCAGTGATCTTTTCTCTTGGTTTTGTTTTTTTTAATTTTTTGTTTGTTTGCTTATTTACTATCTCATTCATTTCTACTCTAATATGTATTATTTCTTTCCTTCTAGTTCCTTTAGTTATGACAAAATTGTTCCTTTCAAATTGTCTTGTTCCGTAATGTAGGTCTAGATTGCTATAAACTTCACTGTTAGAACTGCTTTTTCTGTGTCCCAGAGTTTGGACCATTGTGTTTCCATTTTTATTTGCCTCCATAGATTTTTTAAATTTTTTGCTTGGGTTTCATTCACTCATTTGTTGTTTAATAGTATGTTTAGCCTTCATATGTTTGTGTTTTTTCCAATTTTCTTCTTGTAATTAATTTTTAGTTTTATATCATTGTGGTTGAAAAAAGTGCTTGATATAATTTCAATATTCATCAATTGTTTTGTGGCCTAATACATGATCTATCTTGGAGAATGGTCATATGCACTTGAAAAGAATGCATAGTCTGTTCTTGGATAGAATGTTTTGTATATATCCGTTAAGTCTATCTGGTCTAATATGTCATTCAAAGCTAATATTTTCTTATCAACTCCTGCCTGGCTGATCTATCCATTGTTGTAAATGGGGTGTTCAATCCCCTACTATTATTGTATCTGTCAACATCTTCCTTTATTCTATTAATATTTGCTTTATATATTTTGGTACTCCTATTTTGGATGCATAGACATTTACAAATGTTATATCATCTTGTTGAATTGATTCCTTTATCATATAATGCCTTCTTTCTTTCCTGTTAGAGACTTTAAGTTCTATTTCTGCTGTTCTAATTATTGCTACTTCAATTTTTTGGGTTTTTTGTTTGTTTGTTTCCATTTGCATGAAATGTCTTTTTTCATTCCTTCACTTTCAGTCTGTATATGTCTACATTTAAAGTAATTTTTGATAGGTCTGTACATCTTGTTATTTTGTTTATTGTTTTTGGGGTGTTTTATAGTTCTCTATTCCTTCCTTTCTTGCTTTCTTCCCCTGTATTTTGATGACTTTCTTTAGTGTTAAATTGGCTTCTTTCATCTTTTTAAAATGTATCTATTATAGGTTTTTGATTCATGGTTACCATGGGATTCACGTATAATACCATATGTTATAGCATATAGCAGTCCATATTAAGTTGGTTTACTTAAGCTTGAATCCATTCTAAAAGCACTACATTTTTACTACCCCCATCACATTTTATATTTCTAATGTCATAATTTACATCTTATTGTGTATCTTTTATAGATATATTTGATTTCCTACTTTTGTGTTTTAACCTTCATACTGGCTTTATAAGTGAGAGATCTATGTACTATATGCTTGCTTTTGTTTGTGTTACTTTTATTATTATTATTATTATTATTATTATTATTATTTACTTCTAGTTCTCTTTTCTCCTCCTTAGTAAATTCCTTTCAACATTTCTTGTAAGGCTGGTTTAGTGGGGATGAACTTCTTAAACCTTTTGGGGGAAAACTTTATATCTCCTTTTATGCTGAATTATAATCTTTCTGGGTAGAATATTCTTGGTTCTATTTTTTCCTTCTTAGTACTTTGAATATATCATTTCACTTTCTTCTGGCCCACAAGATTTCTGCTAAAAAACCAACTGATAGCCTTATGGGGTTTCTTGGTGCATAACTTTGCTTTTCTCTTGTTCTTTTTAAAATTCTCTCTTTGTCTTTAATTTCTGAGGTTTTAATTATTATGTGTGTTGGTGTGAATGTTTTTTGGTTTATCTCGTTAGGGGCTCCCTATGCTTCCTGGACCTAGATATTTGTTTCCCTCTCCAGACAAGTGAAATTTTCAGCAATTATTTCTTCAAATAAATTTCTGCCTCCTTCTGTCTTCTTCTGAGACCACTGTAAGGCAAACTTAGTGGTCCCTTAACCTATTATAATATTTTATTACTTTTTTCTTTTTGCTACTCAGGTTGAGAGCTCTCCATTACCCTATCTTTCCCAATCACTGATCCATTCTTCTTCATCCTCTAATCTGCTATTGATTCCCTGTAGTATATTTTTATTTCAGCTTTTATATTTTTCAACTCTGACTTGTTCTTTTTACATTGTCTAGCTCTTTGTTGAAGTTTTTAGTACATTAATCCACTCTTCAAGTCTGGTGAGTATCCTTATGACCATGACTTTGAACTGTTTATCAGACATATTTCTTTTTTTTTTAGTATTTTATTTATTCGGGGCACCTGGGTGGCTCAGTGGTTTAAGCCTCTGCCTTCGGCTCAGGTCATGATCTCAGGGTCCTGGGATCGAGCCCCGCATCGGGCTCTCTGCTCAGCAAGGAGCCTCCTCCCCACTACCACCTGTCTCTCTGCCTACCTGTGATCTCTCTCTCTGTCAAATGAATAAATAAAATCTTTTTTTTAAAGATTTTATTTATTCATTTGACAGAGAGAGAGATCACAGGTAGGCAGAGAGGCAGGCGGGGGGGTGGGGGGAAGCAGGCTCCCTGTTGAGCAGAGAGCCCGATGCGGGGCTCGATCCCAGGACCCTGAGATCATGACCTGAGCCGAAGGCAGAGGCTTAATCCACTGAGCCACCCAGGCACCCGTATCAGACCTATTTCTTACCTCCATTTCATTTAGTTTTTTTTCCTGTGATATAGGCCTATTCTTTCATTTACAACCAATTCCTTTGTCTCTTTGTTTTGTCTAACTCTGTTTCTATGTTTTAGGTCAACTATGTGTCCTGGTTTTGAAATTAGTTGCCTTCTGCAAATGTCCTGTGGTGCCCTGTAGCACAATACCCCCTCATCACCAGAACTGGACACTCCTGGGTTGTCTCGTGTGTGGACTGCATGTTACTTCCTATTGTGGCTGAGCTATGGATGCTGTGGGTGAGCTGGTGGGTGGGACTGGACCTCAGCCCAGCTGGCTGCAATGACTCACTTTCCCTGTGAAAAGTGTACCCAGTGCTGGTACACTGGGTAAGGTTGTTACCTGAGCTTTGAAGCTTATAGGCTTATTGATGGGTAAAGCCTGGCTGCTATTAGCCACTGTGACAGCTGTGGGCACACTAAAGCAGAGAGCTTGTTTACTGTGTAGCCAGCGAAGAGATCCAACTGCAGGAAATGTGAGGGCCCTGGTGTCTGGGGCTATCCTCCCTGCACCATCTCCAGAGCAGGAATCACTTTGAAGGGTTGCCAGTCCTAGCTGGGGTTGCCTGCCAGTTGTGATTGGGCAGGAACTGCTTTGGAAGGAGTACCTGGTGGGTTGGGTTGAGTAGGTCCAGAGGGAATGTGGGGGAGCAGGGGGTATTAGCAATGTAGAAGGAAAGTGTTAAAACAGGATCCTACAGGAGGAGGAGTCATGATGGCAGAGAAGTAGCAGGCTGAGACTACTTCAGGTAGCGGGAGATCAGCTAGATAGCTTATCTAAAGATTGCAAACACCTACAAATCCAATGGGAGATCGAA
>NW_019154275.1:239404-241170 GCF_002288905.1 Enhydra lutris kenyoni
AATTCTAGAAACAGAAAATCAACCACTTTCTGAAAGGTAGGACTGGCAGAGAAGTGAATCCAAAGCAACGGGAAGATAGACCGCGGGGGGAGGGGCCGGCTCCCCGCAAGCAGCGGAGCAACGGAGCACAAAATCAGGACTTTTAAAAGTCTGTTCCACTGAGGGACATTGCTCCAGAGGCTTAACCGGGGTGAAGCCCACGTGGGGTCACAGAAGTATCAGGGGTGTCTGAGTGTCACAGAGCTTGCAGGTATTAGAACGGGGAAGCCAGCTACAGAGACATAGCCAAGGAGTGAGCTCTAAACTCGGGGTTACCTGGAACTGGTCGCAGGCTCGGTCAGCTCGGAGCACGGCCAGAGGCCAGGGTGACGGGAGTAATTGGGCGCTATTCTCTGAGGGCGCACTGAGGAGTGGGGCCCCCAGCTCTCAGCTCCTCTGGGCCGGAGACTGGGAGGCCACCATTTTCATTCCCGTCCTCTGGAACTCTACGGAAAGCGTTCAGGGAACAAAAGCTCCCGAAAGCAAACCCCAGCGGATTACTCAGGCCCTGAGTAAGGGCGGTGCAACTCCACCTGGGGCAAAGACACTTGACAATCACTACACCAGGCCCCTCCCCCAGAAGATCAACAAGAAACCCAGACAGGACCAAGTTCACCTACCAAGGAGTGCAGTTTCAATACCAAGGAGAGCAGCGGAATTCCAGAGAGGGAGAAAACAAAGCACGGAACTCATGGCTTTCTCCCCATGATTCTTTAGCCTTGCAGTTAATTTAATTTTTTTTTTCTTTTTCAATTTTTTTTCTCTTCTTCTGCTAAATTTTTTTTATCTTTTACCCTTTTCTTTTTTAACGTTTTTTAACTAGTTTATCTAATATATATATTTTTTTCCGTTTTATATTTTTTCTTTATTCGTTTTCTTCTTTTAATTGTTTCTTTTTCTTTTTTTTTTCTTTCTGAACCTCTTTTTATCCCCTTTCTCCCCCCTCACAATTTGGGATCTCTTCTGATTTGGTTAAAGCATATTTTCCTGGGGTTGTTGCCACCCTTTTAGTATTTTACTTGCTCCTTCATATACTCTTATCTGGACAAAATGAAAGGCAGAAAAATTCACCACAAAAAAAAGAGCAAGAGGCAGTACCAAAGGCTAGGGACCTAATCAATACAGACACTGGTAATATGTCAGATCTAGAGTTCAGAATGACGATTCTCAAGGTTCTACCTGGGCTCAAAAAAGGCATGGAAGATATTAGAGAAACCCTCTCGGGAGATATAAAAGCCCTTTCTGACGAAATAAAAGAACTAAAATCTAACCAAGTTGAAATCAAAAAAGCTATTAATGAGGTGCAATAAAAAATGGAGGCTCTCACTGCTAGGATAAATAAAGCAGAAGAAAGAATTAGCACTATAGAAGACCAAATGACAGAGAATAAAGAAGCTGAGCAAAAGAGGGACAAACAGCTACTGGACCACAGGGGAGAATTCGAGAGATAAGTGACACCATAAAACGAAACAATATTAGAATAATTGGGATTCCAGAAGAGGAAGAAGGAGAGAGGGGAGCAGAAGGTATATTGGAGAGAATTATTGGAGAGAATTTCCCTAATACGGGAAAGGGAACAAGCATCAAAATCCAGGAGGTGCAGAGAACCCCCCTCAAAATCAATAAGAATAGGTCCACACCCCATCACCTAATAGTAAAATTTACAAGTCTTAGTGACAAAGAGAAAATCCTGAAAGCAGCCTGGGAAAAGAAGTCTGTAACATACA
>NW_019154276.1:0-78350 GCF_002288905.1 Enhydra lutris kenyoni
AGGTGGTGGGTATTGGGGAGGGCACGTATTGCATGGAGCACTGGGTGTGGTGCAAAAACAATGAATACTGTTACACTGAAAAGAATTAAAAAAATAAAAAGAAATGGCTTCTGAACTCAAAAAAAAAGAAGTAAAAGATATGGCCATATATACAATGGAATATTATGTTTCCATCAGAAAGGATGAATACCCACCTTTTCTCTCAATGTGGACAGGAGTGGAAGAAATTATGCTGAGTGAAATAAGTCAAGCAGAGAAAGCTAATTATATATGGTTTCACTTACTTGGGGAGGCTAGGGAATAAAATGGAGGATACTAGGAGAAGGAAAGGAAAAGTGAATTGAGGTAGATCAAATGGAGAGACAAACCATGAGAGACTGTGGACTCTGAGAAATACTCTGAGTGTTTTGGAGGGGAGGAGGGTGGTGGGATGAGTGAGCCTAGTGGTGGGTATTAAGGAGGGCACGTATTGCATGGAACAATGGGTGTGGTGCATAAAGTATGAATCTTGGAACACTGAACAAATGAAATTATATTTTAAAAAAAGATATCATCCTGAGATTATCATCTGCACTCTTGCTTCTGCAAGGCTCTAAGAATCGCCCCCCGGATGAGCAAAAGTAGACATTCCCCTTTGGTGTTCATGGATGAGAGGTCTCTTTCTTCTTAGATCTGGTGATCTCTTTATCATCTCTTCACTCCTCATTATCCTCACCCAGCACTTGTCCCAAACACACAACGTGACACTTCATTCATAGAAGTTTGATTGTCAGACCTTTATATGTGTGACATATTTTATCAATTACTATAAGCCACAAGGCACACTAAAATCTCCATGTATTACTCAGGGTTCTCCTGACAAACAGAACCCATACCCCATTGGCATACATCACTGAAGAGTCTGAGAAGTCCCATGATCTACTATCCCAAGGCGGAGACCCAGGAGGACCAGTGATGTAAGTCTCATCAGATTCTCAATGGGGTCTAGCAGAGAACCTGGGGACCTGAAGGTGTAACTGTATCCAAGGGAAGGAGGTGACCAATGTACCTGCTCAAGCATGCACACAGGAAGTAAATATGAGGTAATTTCTCCTCCCTCAGCCTTTTACTCTATTCAGAATTTTAATGGATTTTATGGTGCCCATGTACACAGAGACCATGGATGCAAATATCAATCTCTCCTAGAAACAACATCACAGACATGCAGAGAAACAATGTTTCTGTCCCAGTCACTCTGACACAGAGAATTAACCATCACTCATCAACCTTCTGTAAACATGGGCATCCATATGCATCTCCTTATATTGCACTCATTCTGAAAATAAAGAAAATAGCATGAGAGACTATGGACTCTGAAAAACAATCTGAGGGTTTTGAAGGGGTGGGGGGTGGGAGGTTGGGGGAACCAGGTGGTGGGTATTAGAGAGGGCACAGATTGCATGGAGCACTGGGTGTGGTACAAAAACAATGAATACTGTTACACTGAAAAAAAATTTAAAAAGAGAGAGAGAAAGAAAAAAAAGAAGAAAAAGAAAAAAAAAGAAAATAGCATGGTCGTAATTTCACCTTATATGACCCAAATATCCTGCATACAACCAAAAACACTATATACCTTTCCCCAGAGGAGGAGGTGAAGCTCTTAAATGGTGTTTACTCTTTTCCTTGATATCCTTCAACCAAAATATTATGGTGGAAAATTAAGAACTCTTAAATGCAATGATATAAAGCTGATTGTATTTTTTGTTACATGGCAAAGAACAAGGACAGAGAACAAAACAAAAACACAAACATATTCATAAAAAATAAGGAGGAAATAGGCATGATAGCTAAGGTCCTCATTTCTGTAAACAGAAAAGAATGAAAGCTGGTATTTATAGCTGCTTTGATATTTTACTAATGACGTATTCTCTTCATTGTTAGCTAACTCTCGAGCCTGTCCCAGTCCATTACTTGGCAGGATGGCCATGAAGGGTCTCAATTTTGCCTCAAATTTGCAAAATGTTGCCACTGAATTGGTGTTGCAATCCTGTTTTCTTCAGGGAACTTCTCTTGTAAAAAAAAAAAATCAGGTGCTTCAGGGTGGTGGAAAACATGGTAAGACTAGTAAGTTCTACCTTTAACTGGTGTCTGAATATCATGCAGAAACAAATGTGAATCAAGTTCAACTTTTTTCTTGCCTTCAAAAGTAATTGTAGGATTCTCCCCATGAGGCCACATGTACAGGTTGGAAGCAAGAAGGCAGCATAGCAGGACTAGGGACCATGAGCACTGGGAAAATAGTTATCACACAGTGCAATATTGGCATCTGGAGTATAACTCAGTGATCCATCGCTTACATACAACACCTAGTGCTCATCACAACAGGTGCCCTCTTTAATGCCCATCACCCATCTAGCCCAATCCTCACTCGTCTCCCTCCAACAACCTTCAGTTTGTTCTCTATGATTAAGAGTCACTTATGGTTGTTTTCCTCCCTCCTTTTTTTTTTCTTTTCCCAATTCCCTTATGTTCATCTGTTTTCCTTCATAAATTCCACATATGAGTGATGAATGGGAGAAGATATCTGCAAAAGACATACCAGGTAAAGCATTATTATCCAAAATCTATAAAGAGCTTACCAATCTCAACACCTGAAAAATAAATAATGCAGTTAAGAAATGGTCAGGAGACAGGAATAGATGCTTATCCAAAGAAGACATCCAGATGGCTAACAGATAATGAAAAGATGCGCAACATCACTCCTTATCAGGGAAGCACAAATCAAAACCACGGTAAGATGCCACCTCATACCTGTCAGAATGGCTAAAATCCAATACCTGCTTCTGAAGTGAATTCTCAGACCAATGGCAGTTTCATTAGTGATTCACATCAAATATAATTAGAAACATATCAGAGACTTAACCACTAGAATGGCTTCTCCCAGGACAAGCAGCTGATCCTCACCTTATGGAGAGAGGGAACATTTTCCATACAGTAGAATCCATGACTTTACAGCCTCTGGAGGAAAAGACCTCAGAGACTTGAGGGAACCTGATAGTAGGGACTTGATTCAAGATTCCTGCTCACCTCTGAATACAACAAATATAGGTAAATATTGTAGCCAAGGAGCAGAGTGAGGAAGTCAACTATAGGAAATAAGTTTGAGGGGACATCCTTTCAACAGGATGGTCATTGGGATGATGCTGGGATGGTCTTTCCTTGCATGTTAGTAAGTGGGGAAAAGTGAAAAGGAATCCCTGTATCTCTGCAGGGATCTGTGACCCCAAAGGTGCACTGGGACCATCAGGGTGTGCTCACAATCCCTTTGACTCGGGAATCAGGGAACTCATGATCCAAGACAAGAGGTTGGTTGAGGGCTGGTCTCCTCTCAAGGGTTCCAGCTCCATGTGCTGCAAACTTCCTCCTAACAAGAACACAGTAAACAGTTTGAAAAATCTGTTGAAGCACAGAAGAGCCTTCTATTTTTGAAATAAACCATCAAAATGGCAATAACCAAACTTGCCAAGGGCCAAGCACTGGGACAAATATAATTGATGTCATCATGGCAATAAATGTGAGTGTAGAAGTACAATGATCTCCATTCCAGAGATGAGGGATTGTCTTTAACTAACAGCATTATTTCTGATCTCAGGTGTTCTGACTTTAATTGTGTGACTAATAATTCCACTCTTTTATCTTTATTAAGGCTTTCTATTGATGTGTACAGAGAGTTTAAGTGTAAATCCCCCTTGTGATTGTTTATAACTCACAGGTTCTCCATCAACTCTGTGAGTCTCTGTCAAGGTTTCTACATGTCCCCAAGTTTCTGTGACAGAAAGACCTGGTCTAAACACATCAGTTTATTGGGACTTCTGGAAAGTCAGGAAGTCTGCAAATTCCATGTCTAGCTCTATCCTGAAAGGGTTCAGGGGAGCATCCAGGTCCCAAGATGAAGAGGACAGACCCAGACAGAGGCTCACTCTCACCTGCTGTGTGCTTTTGGACATCTACACAACCCCTCTGAGCTGCAGTGTGTACCCATCCACCTTTAAAATGGTACTGAAATTGGTACCTAAATCACAGATTCTGGGTGAATATTTGAAAGAAAGAATATTTTTGGTGCTAAGAAATTGTTCTAGCAAAACTGCAAAATAAAAGAGTGGAATTTCCTCAAAGATACCATGGTAACCAAACTGTTCCAGGATCCACACAACTACTCTAGGTCACTGCCACCTTGAAGATGCTACCTGTAAAATTTGTTGTATACTGAGAGATCATGCAAATAGGGTCCTCCATCTCCTGATTAAACCAGCACAGCCCTGATCCTACAGCTGGGAGAGGAGCCCCAGGCCCCGGATTCCCAGGTGTTCCATTCTGTGATCAAGACAGAACACAAACAACTCACAATGGAATTTGTGCTTGGCTGGGTTTTCCTTGTTGCTCTTTTAAAAGGTAATTCATGGTGAACAAGAGACATTGAGGATGTGAGTGGATATGAGTGAAAAAAAACATAGCTGTGTGACAGTTTCCTGACCAGGATACCTTGTGTCTGCAGGTGTCCAGTGTAAGGTGCATTTGTCAGATTTCAGGGGAGACCTGGTGAAGTGTGGGGGTCCCAGAGACTCTCCTGCATAGCCTCTGAATTCACCTTCAGTAGTAATGGCATGAGCTGGGTCCACCAGGCTCCAGAGAAGGGGCTGCAGTGGGTTGCATGTATTAATGCTGATGGACATAGCACAACTTTGCAGGCTCTGTGAAGGAGCGATTCACCATCTCCAGAGGCAATGGCAAGAACATGCTTTATCCGCAGTTGAACAGTTTGAGAGTGAAGGACAGGACTGTTTATTAATGTGTAAGCCACATAGTGAAACTATTTCAATGTTAGCCCAGACACAAACCTCCCTGCAGGGACAGAGGAAAGGCTGTGCTGCATGGGGACTGAGGACACCAGGGGACTCTCAGGACACCAGCAAGCAGTCAGGTCACCAAGGGGATCTAGGGTCACCAGAGGGTGCTCAGAACATTTGGGGTGCTTGGGACATCAAACAATTTGATGAGAACCAGGAGAAGGTATAGTGGGGGGTGGGGCTTCCTTTTGAGATCAGGGATTTCCTCTATAGACTCTCAGCTGCACTCAGGAATATATCACCTTTTTTTCTCCCACTTCTAATTTCTCTTATTCTCCATGCAGCCAAATAGATGAGAAAACGAGATGAGAAAAAGTTCTTTTCATGTAGATAAGATCTCACCAGTCTATGGGGAACTTCCCTCCCTCAACTTCCATGCCACATTTTCTTTCTCCACAAAAGCACATGCTGGGAATGCCTAACATCCCTGAGAAGCATCTGCACAGCCCAGCCTCTCTGCATGCTGAGTGCCTGTTCTCTGGCCTCAGGGGGCACACACTGTCTCCACATGGATATGAGCATCAGCCCAGGACATCTGTCACAACTGGCTCCTTGTTCTCCAGGCTACAGTTTCTTCTTCGACTCATTATCTATGTGGGTGGACACTTGTGATCAGGAACTGCCCTTCTGTAGGGACTGCTCACTCTCCTGGACGGAAAAGCAGCCCACCTGAGGAGAGGGGCTCTCAGATTTCTGATGAAACAGGTGAGATGAAAGTACAGAGAAGAAAACCAATCCCAGTCCTGTCAGGTCCTGTTTGGGGGAAAGCGTCCATGAGAGTAGCATTAGGCATTGTATCTGAAGCAAGTTTCCCAGCTTCCACACAGGGAATCCACGTGAATCCTGAGATCCAGCTGCCAGAGCCCATGTCCCTACTCATCCTGTGCTATCCTTCAAATATCCCACAGAAAGCCACAAGCCACCCTGATTTCACTCTGTCCTGCTTCTAACATCTCTCTCAACCTGTCCTGGACAATGAGCCCCACGGGACTGGAGCTCTGTAATTTTTTCCTGATCCCTATCAAGTGCCAAATGGAAGTGAGGCTCAATAGTGATCATCTACTGGGAGGGCCAAGATGGCAGAGAAATAGGAGACCCTGTTTCAACCGGTCCTCTAACATGGGCTAAATATATACCAGAACACACTGAACACCCATGAAATCAGCCTGAGATGTAAGATTATACACTTCCGGATCTCTGTGGGGGCAGAAGACATCAGTGGAGAGGTAAAGTGGAGTGGGAATGCTGGACAGATATTGGAAGATAAACAGAAGGGAGAAAGAACCACCAGGAGTGACCCATTTGGAAAGTAATACCCCAGTATGAAAGTGTCCAGTGATTGGGGACCAGCATCACCATGGAGTCTGCTTAAAAGCACTCAAAAAGAGCAAAAACCCTTAAGGGGCAACTGGTGGAATTGGGCCATAATGGGCAGGGGGCTAAGCCGGTGGTCCCAGGATGGTGACATCCATGCCAGAGAGAGTCCGGCAGGGCCCCTAGTCCATGGTCCTTGAGCAGGTGGCTTTCCACTACTTGCACCACCACTTGGGCTGAATGCGCTCCCACCGGCACCTGAAAGAGCCCAGCGTGAACTCCGGTCAGGATCCCTCAGCCCACAGCTATCCTCTGCCTAAGACCTCCATGACCTGTGCGACTGTGGTGTCTAGCGCACCCAGCCCACCCCTGACAGAACCCGCGTGAACTCCGGTTGGGGTCCCTTGGTCTGAAGCCTTCTGCTACCTGTGCGGCTACAGAGTATGAGCCCAGCTGGTGTGGGCCTGGACTTGGACAGCAGTCCTGGCAAAGGCAGCCACAAAAACTGCACTCCAAAGACCAGTATCGCTTATGGATTTAGTGACATGGGGGTACAGAAATAAGTCAGGCCCTCAGGTCACTACTGTGACGGTGGCTGGGGGTGCACCCAGCCTGTGGGAGTTTGCACCATTCATCAGTCTTTGCAGAGTGGGAGTCTTGTGTGATGTGGACCACCCAGAGGGGAACAGTGTGAGGCTTCTCTCTGAGGTGGAGGTCTGAGCGCACAGAGATTCTTTGCTCTGACCCTCTGAAAAAATGCAGAAAGCTGCCAAAGAACAAAAACCTCCAGATAACAAAAGCCTGAAAAACCAGTTTCCACAGAGCCAAGCCCCTTGATAGGTCTCAGGGTGACTCACCCCAAGAAAAATTAACTGGAAAAACGTGGTAGGTTCCTCTACCAGAAGACGAGCCAAAAGAACAAGAGGACAACCACCAGAGGGACTCCATAAAATTTTAAAACCCCAAAATCAGGGGAAAACAACATATTAAGTTCGTAGAATTACCCCAAAACCTGTATATTTCACAGATACAACTTTTCATTCATTCTTTTTTTCCTTAATTTGTTCTCATGATTCTTGTTCTATTATTTTTTTAACCTACTTGCCATTACAACTAGAGGATTAATATAACATATTCCATAATAACTTTTTCTTTAGTTTTATTTTATTTTTTCAGTGTTCCAAGATTCATTGTTTATGCACCACACCCAGTGCTCCATGCAATACATGCCTTCCTTAATAACCACCACCATTTTCACCTATCCCCCCATCCTTCACCCCTCCAAAAGCCTGCTTGTTTCTCAGAGTCCAAAGTCTCTCCTGGTTCGTTTCCCTCTCCGATTTACCCCTATTCACTTTTCCTTCCCTTATCCTAATGTCCTTATCCTAATGTTATTCCTTATGCTTCACAAGTAAGTGAAACCATGTAATAATTGACTCTCTCTGCTTGACTTGTTTCACTCAGCATAATCCCCTCCAGTCCCATCCTGGTTGATACAAAAGTTGGGCATTCATCCTTTGTGATGGAGGTGTAATATTGCATTGTATATATGGACTATATCTTCTTTTTTTATTTTTTTTTTAATTTCTTGACAGTGCTCCAGAATTCATTGTTTATGCACCACACCCAGTGCTCCATGCATTATGTGCCCTCCTTAATACACACCACCAGGCTCACCCAACCTCCCATCTCCCTCCCCTACAAAACTCTCACTTAGTTTCCCAGAGTTCACAGTCTCTCATGATTCATCTCCTGCTCCAATTTCCCCCAACTCCCTTCACTTCTCTATCTCCCCACGTCCTCCATGCTATTCCTTATGCTCCACAAATAAGCAAAACCATATGATAATTGACTCTCCCTGCTTGACTTATTTCACTCAGCATAATCTCTTCCAGTCCCGTCCATGTTGCTACAAAAGTTGGGTATTCATCCTTTCTGATGGAGGCATAATACTCTGTAGTATATATGGACCACATCTTCCTTATCCATTTGTCTGTTGAAGGGCATCTTGGTTCTTTCCACAGTTTGGCCACCATGGCCATTGCTGCTATAAACATTGGGGTACATATGGTCCTTCTTTTCACTACATCTGTATCTTTGGGGTAAATACCCAGTAGTGCAATTGCAGGGTAATAGGGAAGCTCTATTTTTAATTTCTTGAGGAATCTCCACACTGTTCTCCAAAGAGGCTGCACCAACTTGCATTCCCACCAACAGTGTAAGAGGGTTCCCCTTTCTCCACATCCCCTCCAACACATGTTGTTTACTGTCTTGTTCATTTTGGCCATCCTAACTGGTGTAAGGTGGTGTCTCAATGTGGTTCTGATTTGAATCTCCCTGATGGCTAGTGATGAGGTTTCAGGTTTCTGATAGCCATTTGTATGTCTTCATTGGAGAATTGTCTGTTCATATCTTCTGCCCATTTTTTGACAGGATTATCTGTTTTGTGTGGGTTGAGTTTGAAGGGTTCTTTATAGATCTTGGATATCAGTCCTTTGTCTGTAATGTCATTTGTGAATATCTTCTCCCAAAGTGGGTTGCCTCTTTGTTTTGTTGACTGTTTCCTTTGCTGTGCAGAAGCTTTTGAAACTTCTGTGTGTGCAGAAGCTTTTGAAGGTTCTGTGCAGAACCTGATGAAGTCACAAAAGTTCATTTTTGTTTTTGTTCCCTTTGTCTTTGGAGACATGTATTGAAAGCTGTTGCTATGGCTGATGTCAAATAGGTTACTGCCAATGTTCTCCTCTAGGATTTTGATAGATTCCTGCCTCAAATTGAGGTCTTTTATTCATTTCGAGTTTATCTTTTGTGTGTGGTGTAAGAGAATGGTTGAGTTTCATTCTTCTATACATAGCTGTCAAATTTTCCCAACACCATTTATTGAACAGAAGAATCAGATGGGAGGTGGTTATAAACCCTCGATGTGGGTGAGGAAGGTAATTTTAGTTGTTCCTGGGTCTATCTTGTTATCTTTGCAAAGGACTCAACTTTCCAAAGATACAGGGAAATTAAAACTGGTTTAAATATAGTGTAGTATTGAATAGGGGGAAAAGATTGCCCTGAAGCTTTTATGTATATGTATATTTTTTTAAAAGGAAAAAGAAATGAAACACAGATATTTTATGAAAATGTTAAAGTTAAAAAGTTATTATGGAATATGTTGTATTTTTAAAACTGTAGTTGTAAGTAGGTTAAAAATTTTAAAAACAAGAGTAGTGAAAACAAATTTTTAAAAGAGAGAAAGAAAAGTTGTATCTATGAAACATACAGGTTTTAGGGCAATACCAGGAACTTAATATATTGTTTACCCCGATGCTGAGGTTTTACAGTTTTATGGAGACCCTGTGGTGGTTGTCCTCTTTTTCTTTTGCCTTGTCTTCTAGGGGAGGGACCTGCCACATTGATTTTCAGTCAGTCCTGCTTCGGGTGAGTCGCTCTGCCACCTATCAAAGCGCCAGGCTCTGTGGAAATTGCTTTTTTTACGCTTTTTTTCTCTAGAGGTTTTTGTGCTTTGTTGGATTTTTATGGCTTTTCAGGGGTTTAGTGAAAAGCAAGCTGTCTGCACTGAGACCTCCACCTCAGGGAGAACTCTCAGACTGTTCCCCTCTGGTTCAGAACACAAAGACTCCACCTTTGCAAACTCCACTAAACACCATAGCCTCCCACAGGTGGTGTGCACCACCAGCAACAGTCTCAGTGGTCACCCGAGGCCCCCACTGGTCTCTGCACTCCTGTGCCACTAACACCACAAGGGATATTGGTCCAGGTGAGCCCAAACCCAGGCAACTTCCATTGCTGGGACAGCTGTCCAGGGTCCAGGGTCCAGGGTCCAGGCCCACTCCAGGTGAGCCCACACCCAGAGGAGGTGCAGGCCATGGAAGGCTGCAGGCTGAGGGACCCTGACTAGAAGTTCATGCTGGCTTCTATCTGGCATGGCCTGGATGCCCACAGACTCCAGCATCATGCAGGCCATGGAAGGCTGTGGGCCATGGGATCCTGACTGTAGTTTGCAATGGTCTCTCTCAGGCATGAGCAGGAGTGTGCCCAGCTTGAACAGTGGTGCAAGCAGCAGAAAGCCAAAGGCTCAGGGACCATGGGCTGGAGGTCCCACCAGACTCTCTCTGGCATGGGTGGTGACCTGTGAAGAAGTCTGGGATGGTGGGCTTTGGCCCATGGCCATGACCGCATGATTCCACCAGTTGCCCCTTAAGATCTTTTACGCTTTTTGAGTGCTTTTAAACAGACTCCAAGTTAATGCTGGTCACCAATCACAGGACACTTTTATATTGGTGTATTATTTTCCAGTGGGTCACTTCTGGTGGCTCCCTGCTCCTTCTGTTTATCCTCTGATATCAGTCTGAGCATTCCCACTCTGCTAATTTCTCATATTCTCCATGCAGCCAACCAGAATGAGATAACATTGTGTACATGTAAATGATCTCACCAGTCCCTAGGGAACTTTTGCTGGTCAACCTCATCCATATCCTGTTTTTCTTTATCCACAAAAAGACCTGTGGGAATTCTCATCATCCCTGAGAAGCACCTGCACAGCCCAGGCTTTCTGAAAATTTAGTGCCTGTTCTCAGCCCTCAGCAGACACACACTGCCTCTACATGGTTATGAAAATACTCCCAGGATATCTACCCAAACTGGGTCCTTGTCCTCCTAGCTAGAGTTTATCCTCTGGCTCATTATCCATGTGGGTAAGCACTGGTGATCAGGAACTATAGGCACTGCTCAATTTCCTGGATGGAAAAGCAGCCCACCTAATGGGTGGGGCTCTCATATTACACCATAAAACAGGCAGGATGATAATCCAGAGAGAAAAACCTGTCCCAGTCCTGCTGGGGCCTATTCTGGGGGAAATCCATGAGAGTAGCCTTGGAGGCTGTGTCTGAAACATGTTTCCTGACTTCCACACAGGGAATCCACATGAATCCTGAGATCTAGCTGGTAGAGCCTGGATCTCTGACCAGCCTGTGACGTCCTTCAAGTATCCCACAGAAAGCCACCATGACCTCACTCTGCTCTACTTGTAACTTCTCCCTCAAACTTCTCTGAACCCTGAGCCCCATGGAGCTGGAACCCTGTCACTCTTTCCTGATCCAGATGAAGAGTGAGGCTCAGTAGTGAAAATCCTCCATGATGGCAGAACCCTAAAGTGGGGTTCAAATGGGAGCCATAGCCTAAAATATGATTCAGAAGAAAAATATTATATAAACTACAAATGAGACAATACCGACATTTCCTCTCCTTTCCATGTTTTTGTCTCATTTGAATCTGGTTTTCCCTAGAGAATTCAAAAATAACTTCTAGTTTTCTAGCTCTCTTTGATTTTTTTTCTGTTATTATTATAGAAGATCCCTATGGTAGGGGGATAAGGTGTGGGTATAGGACAGGTGTTTGTAGTCTATGGTTGGTCCTTCTATCCTTGACCTGAGACCATTGATGTCATCCTCACAAGAGAATCTTGGGTTACACCTCACTGAGGTGACACAGGAAGGCCTAAGGGGAGGGGAGAGGAGGGGGTGCTTCCCTTACCCCACCCAGAAATCTAGAATGGACTGGATTTTGGCATTACTGTCCCCCAGGTCTTGATTTATCTGGCAAATTTCTCAAGAGGATCTTTCCCCACCTCTGAAGCACAGCAAATATCCATCCTTTCTTTCCTGGGGGAATGAGGTGGGACTTCTGGACCTAAAACACAAACTTCTAGGAAACCCCTAAGGTTGTCACCAATTCCACAAGAGTCTCAACTCAGACATCTCCACACTGAACCTTCATCAAATCACCATCTACAGTTCAATTTTCCTACTTTCTTGTGGGTATCTGTGGATATTTCTGTGGGTGGCTTTTGCCCTAATAAGTTGAGAATCCTGCATATGCCCATTTGTAAACTCAGTTTCTGGGTCACAGTTTTCCCTGCACTAGGATCTGAATACATGTGTCCCCTGCAAATTCAAGTGTTCTAACATAATGTCCACTGAGATGGCAAAGGAGTAAGGGCTTCTGGGAGAGTGTCAGGTTATGAATGGAATCCGCTGTTATGATCCCACAGGATCCCCAAAACCTTCCATTTGCCATATGAAGACACAGTTTAAAGACATGCCCAATGATCCAGATGGAGGCATGCACTACACAGCGAATATGCCAATACCTTTATCTTGCACTTGGAAGGCTCCAGAAATGTGAGAAATTGATTTCTAAGCTACCTGATTTATGCTCTCTGTTATACCATCCTGAGAAGTGTGGAGCTGCTGTAACAAGGACATAAATCATGGAAGCCGTTTGGATCTGAGTAACAGGTAAGGGCTGGCAATCTTCTGTGATGTGTACAAAGGAAGCCTACATTGTCAGGAAGGTGTCGTAAAGGGTGGTTCATTAGAGACCCCAGAAGGAAAGGAGAGACCTACAGTGAAAGCCCCAATCTTCCTAGAGAATATCTAAATTCTTATGAACTGTATCTGGTAAGACATGAACAGTACAGGCCACTCCAATGATGTCACACACAAGGTGAGGAATGTGCCTTTGCGAAATGGAGGGGAGGTGACCTATGCTGTAGACTGGTAGAGAGCTTGCTTGCATTGAGATCTGAAAGGAAGAATTAGGGAGAGTGCAACTTGGTAAGAGGCTGAGGGAATTTCTGAGCAAAGGCTTAAAGCATCAGAAGTCTTCTCTCGAATTCTTACGGTGAAGTGTGGGAAGAACAAATGATAGGAAGACATAATCATTAATCAGTATGAAGCAGAACTGAAATTTTTGGGAAATTCTCAGCCTGTTCCTACTGGAAGGAAGGAGAGATCTTGTTCCAGAAAAATCAGGAAGGATGTGGAAATACTTTCCCTCCCTTCCCCTATATTCTCTGATGAGCGGGTGGTTATGGGTTGACCATCTCAGCATAACCCTGGAGCTCCTCGTCAAGACCCTGAGAACAATACAATCCTCTAAAGAGAAGCCTGGACCTGCTGTCCACAACATTTTGGAGATCAATGGGACTGACCCCCTCCCAGCACAGGCTGAGTGAGGGGGCCTGGATGTGCTGCATGACTTGATCTTGGACTTCCATCTTTCATAACTCTGATGGAATTCATTTCTACAGTTTATACGCTACCCAGGCAGTGGTATTTCTCACAACTGCCTAATAGGACAAAGATATCCTTGTTGTTCAGCTTATGGGCAGACTAAAGACTTCCGGGCTTTGACAGATCTGACCAGAAACCAGATTCCTCATGTCACACGTGAATAATGGGGGGTTTGGTTTGTTGTTACATATTTAGTGCTTGTTATTTCGCTTCTCCAAATGAAATTTTTTTAATTTTTTATATAATGTTCAAAAATTCATTAGTTGCATATAATACCCAGTTTCCATCACATCATGTGCCCTTCTTAATGCCCATCACCCCATTACCCCATCCCCCCACCATCCACAACTCTGTTTGTTTCCTGGAGTCAAGGGTCTCTCATGGATATCTCCCTCTCTGATTTCCTCCTATTCAGTTTTCCCTCCCTTCCCCTATGTTCTCTGCCCCATTTCTAATATTTTCCATATGAGTAAACCATATGATAAATGTTTTTCTCTGATTGACTTATTTCACTTAGCAGAATACCCTCCAGTTCCATCCATGTCAATGTAAATGGCAGGTGTTCTCCTTTCTGATGGCTACTATTCCATTGTATATATGAACCACGTCTTCTATATCCATTCATCTGTTGAGGGATATCTTAGCTCCTTATGCAGTTTGGCTATTGTGGACATTGCTGCTATGAACATTGGGGTGCAGGAAAATCCTTTTTTAATTTAATTTAAATTCACTTAATTAACATATAGTGTATCATTATTTTTGGAGGTAAAATTCAGTTACTCATCGGTTGCATATAACACCCAGTGCTCTCTACATCATATATTCTGCTTAATGTCTATCACCCACTTACCCCAGACCCCAGCCCCTCCCCTCTAGCAGCCCTGTTTGTTTCCTAGACTTAAGACTCTCTCATGGTTTGTCTCACTCTCTGATTTCATCTTATTTTACTTTTCCCTCCCTTCCCCTATGATCCTGTTTTGTTTCTTAAATTCCACATATGAGTGAAATTATATGATAGTTGTCTCTCCCTGGTCGACTTATTTCACTCTAGTATAATACCTTGTAGTTCCATCCACATCTTAGCAAATATTTTTTATGGCAAAGTAAATTCCACTGTATATCTATATACCACATCTTTATCCATGAAAATGTTGACACAGGGTAACATGGAGCCTTGTCTGCCTTGTTCATGGCTTCCAAGGAAATGGTTTAGTCATTTACCATTAAATGAGACATCTCTTATTAATTAAAGCATTTTTAGTTTGATGATCACGACTTTTTATCTTAAATAGGGGAATGACTTCTTGATGTTTACATTTGAACACATTACATGATTAGAAGAGACTCTGTTGGAATATGTAATTTTTATACACATAGTTATGTTGGGTTTACCAGCATTTCATTACAATATGTGCATTTGGGTCTATCAGACACATCATCCAGGTGACCTGACTCAGGTTTAGGTGTTTCTCTACCCAGACCCTACTTCTCCACCTGAGAAGGGAGGTACCCAGGGCATCACAGACACAGGTCCACAGCGACTGAAACATCAGGTTTGCCGTCCCTGGTCCCCTGTTGCCAGATCAGGATCTGCTTCTGCTCCTAAGGAAACTGCCTTACCCAGTGGCCTCCACAGCTCTGTACTAGGGCTCATTCTCAGTGGAAAGAGCTCTGGTAACACAGAGTTGGGGAGGTGGCAAGGGTGTATATCCTCAGAAAGAGGTTCAAATATGGGTCCTCAGCATCCCAGGAATGTGTTTCCCCTCTGATGTGTCTTCTCTTTGGATGAGCCATTTCCTGATATGAAATATTCTGCTTTGTGAATATACAAAAGAGCCAAGGTGTATTCACTTAAATATACATGTTTGGGCCCTGAGAACATCACCCAACAGCTGCACACAATCCTTTATGGAAACCATGAGAGCACAGCACCTCACCATGGACTGGAGCTGGAGAACCCTCTTCCTGGTGGTATTGGCTACAGGTAAGGGATTCCCCCAGTCCTTTGGCAGAGGAGGGGACCAGGGCCAGTCAGCATGACTTCATCTCCTCCTATTCCTTCTCCACAGGTGTCTACTCCCAGGTGCAGCTGGTGCAGTCTGAGGCTGAGGTGAGGAAGCCCGGGGAATCCGCGAAAGTTTCCTGCAAGGAATATGGGTACACCTTCACCAGCTATGCAATGAACTGGGTGTGACAGGCACCAGGAAGGAGCCTGTAGTACATGGGATGCATAAACACGAAAACTGGGAATCCAATGTATGCCCAGGGCATCTCCATCAATTTGTTTTCTCCATGGAACTCTGTCAGCAGAGCCTATCTACAGATCAGAAGCCTGAACTCCCAGATCACGTATGTGTATCACTATGCAAGAGACACAGTGTGAGATCCCACAGCCTGCCTGTGCCAGAAACCCTATAGTAGGGTCAGCTGTGCTGGGCAAAGGAGGTGACAGGGACAACAAAGCTAAAGACAATCCATGACTGAGGGCCATGCACTTACATTTATTTATTTATTTATTTATTTTTTAAATTTTCAGCATAACAGGATTCCTTCTTTTTACACCACACCCAGTGCTCCATGCAATCCGTGCCCTCTCTAATACCCACCACCTGGTTCCACCAACCTCCCACCCCCCCCACTCCTTCAAAATCCTCAGATTGTTTTTCAGAGTCCATAGTCTCTCATGGTTCACCTCCCCTTCCAATTTCCCCCAACTCCCTTTTCCTCTCCATCTCCCCTTCCCCTCCATGTTATTTGTTATGCTCCACAAATAAGTGAAACCATATGATAATTGACTCTCTCTGCTTGACTTATTTCACTCAGCATAATCTCCTCCAGTCCCGTCCATGTTGCTACAAAAGTTGGGTATTGATCCTTTCTGATGGAGGCATAATACTCCATAGTGTATATGGACCACATCTTCCTTATCCACTCGTCCGTTGAAGGGCATCTTGGTTCTTTCCACAGTTTGGCAACTGTAGCCATTGCTACTCTAAACATTGGGGTACAGATGGCCCTTCTTTTCACTACATCTGTATCTTTGGGGTAAATACCCAGTAGTGCAATGGCAGGGTCATAGGGAAGTTCTATTTTTAATTTCTTGAGGAATCTCCACACTGTTCTCCAAAGAGGCTGCACCAACTTGCATTCCCACCAAAATGTAAGAGGGTTCCCCTTTCTCCACATCCCCTCCAACACATGTTGTTTCCTGTCTTGCTAATTTTGGCCATTCTAACTGGTGGAAGGTGGTATCTCAATGTGGTTTTAATTTGAATCTCCCTGATGGCTAGTGATGATGAACATTTTTTCATGTGTCTGATAGCCATTTGCTTGTCTTCATTGGAGAAGTGTCTGGTCCTCTCTTCTGCCCATTTTTTGGTGTGATTGTCTGTTTTGTGTGTGAGCTTCAGAAGTTCTTTATAGATCCTGGATATAAACCTTTGGTCTGTACTGTCATTTGCGAATATCTTCTCCCATTCTGTGGGTTGTCTCTTTGCTTTGTTGACTGTTCCCTTTGCTGTGCAGAAACTTTTGATCTTGATAAAGTCCCAAAAATTCATTTTAGCTTTTGTTTCCTTTGCCTTTGGAGACATATCTTGAAAGAAGTTGCTGTGGCCGATGTCGAAGAGGTTACTGCCTATGTTCTCCTCTAGGATTCTGATGGATTCCTGTCTCACATTGAGGTCTTTTATTCATTTTGAGTTTATCTTTGTGTACCGTGGAAGAGAATGGTCGAGTTTCATTCTTCAACATATAGCTGTCCAGTTTTCCCAGCACCATTTACTGAAGAGACTGTCTTTTTTCCACTGTATATTTTTTCCTGTTTTGTCGAAGATTAACTGACCATAGAGTTGAGGGTCCATATCTGGGCTCTCTATTCTGTTCCACTGGTCTATGTGTCTGTTTTTATACCAGTACCATGCTGTCTTGGTGATCACAGCTTTGTAGTAAAGCTTGAAATCAGGCAACGTGATGCCCCCAGTTTTATTTTTGTTTTTCAACATTTCCTTAGCAATTTTGGGGTCTCTTCTGGTTCCATACAAATTTTTGGATTATTTGCTCCAGCTCTTTGAAGAATACCGGTGGAATTTTGATTGGAATGGCATTAAAAGTATAGATTGCTCTAGGCAGTATAGACATTTTAACAATGTTTATTCTTCCGATCCAAGAGCATGGGATGGTCTTCCATCTTTTTTTGTCTTCTTCAATTTCTTTCATGAGTGTTCTGTAGTTCCTCGAGCACAGATCCTTTACCTCTTTGGTTAGGTTTATTCCCAGGTATCTTATGGTTCTTGGTGCTATAGTAAATGGAATCAATTCTCTCATTTCCCTTTCTGTATTTTCATTGTTAGTGTATAAGAAAGCCACTGATTTCTGTACATTGACTTTGTATCCTGCCACGTTACTGAATTGCTGTATGAGTTCTAGTAGTTTGGGGGTGGAGTCTTCGGGTTTTCCATATAAAGAATCATGTCATCTGCAAAGAGAGAGAGTTTGACTTCTTCATTGCCAATTTGGATACCTTTTATTTCTCTTTGTTGTCTGATTGCTGTTGCTAGGACTTCTAATACTATGTTGAACAAGAGTGTTGAGAGTGGGCATCCTTGTCTTGTTCCTGATCTCAACGGGAAGGCTGTGAGCTTTTTCCTACTGAGGATGATATTTGTTGTGGGTCTTTCATAGATAGATTTGATGAAGTTCAGGAATGTTCCCTCTATCCCTATACTTTGAAGCGTTTTAATCAGGAACTGATGCTGGACTTCATCAAATGCTTTTTCTGCATCAATTGAGAGGACCATGTGGTTCTTCTCTCTTCTCTTATTGATTTGTTCTATCACATTGATTGATTTGTAAATGTTGAACCATCCTTTTAGCCCAGGGATGAATCCTACCTGGTCATGGTGGATAATCTTTTTAATGTGCTGTTGGATCCTGTTTGCTAGCATCTTGTTGAGAATCTTAACATCCATATTCATCAGTGATATTGGTCTGAAATTCTACTTTTTGGTAGGGTCTCTGCCTGGTTTGGGAATCAAACTACTCTTCATAGAAAGAGTCTGGAAGTTTTCTTTCTGCTTCAATTTTTTGAAACAGCTTCAGGAGAATAGGTGTTATTTCTTCTTTGAAAGTTTGGTAGAATTCCCCAGGGAATCATCAGGTCCTGGGCTCTTGTTTTTTGGGAGGTTTTTGATCACTGCTTCAATCTCGTTACTAGATATCGGTCTATTCAGGTTGTCCATTTCTTCCTGGTTCAATTTTGGGAGTTTATAGTTTTCCAGGAATGCATCCATTTCATCTAGGTTGCTTAGCTTATTGGCATATAACTGTTGATAATAACTTCTGATGATTGTTTCTACTTCCTTGGTGTTAGTTGTGATATCTCGCTTTTCATTCATAATTTTATGAATTTGGGCTTTCTCTCTTTTGTTTTAGATTAGTGTGGCCAATGGTTTATCGATCTTATTGATTCTTTCAAAAAACCAGCTTCTAGTTTCATTGATACGTTCTACTGTGTCTCTGGTTTCTACCTCATTGATCTCTGCTCTAATCTTGATTATTTCCCTTCTTATGTGTGGAGTTGGTTTGATTTCTTGTTGATTCTTCAGTACTTTAAGGTGTAGAGACAGCTGCTGTGTTCTGGATTTTTCAAATTTTTTGAGGGAGGCTTGGATGGCTATGTATTTTTCCCCCTTAGGACCACCTTTGCTGTATCCCATAGGTTTTGGACTGAAGTGTCTTCATTCTCATTGGTTTCCATGAATTGTTTCAGTTCTTCTTTGATCTTCTGGTTGATCCAAGCATTCTTAAGCAAGGTGGTCTTTAGCTTCCAGGTGTTTGAGTTCCTTCTGAACTTTTCCTTGTGATTGAGCTCTAGTTTCAAAGCATTGTGATCTGAGAATGTGCAGGGAATGATCTCAGTCTTTTGGTATCAGTTGAGTTCTGATTTGTGACCCAGTATGTGGTCTATTCTTGAGAAGGTTCCATGTGCACTTGAGAAGAATGAGTATTCTTTTGTTTATGGTGGAATGTTCTGTATATATCTATGAGGTCCATCTGGTGCAATGTGTCATTCAATGCTCTTGTTTCTTTATTGATTTTCTGCTTCGATGATCTGTCTATTTCTGAGAGAGGTGTGTTAAGATCTCCTACTATTAATGTATCCATATCAATATGACTCTTTATGTTGATTAGCAGTTGTCTTATGTAGTTGGCTGCTCCTGTATTGGGGGCATAAATATTTACAATTGTTAGATCATCTTGGTGGATAGACCCTTTAAGAATGATGTAGTGTCCTTCTGTATCTCTGACTACAGTCTTTAGCTTAAAATCTAATTTATCTGATATGAGAATCACTATCCCAGCTTCCTTTGAGGCCCATTGGCATGAAAGATGCTTCTCCATCCCTTCACTTTCAGTCTGGGTGTATCCTTAGGTTCAAAATGGGTCTTTTGTAGACAACATATGGACGGGTCCTGTCATTTTATCCAGTTTGCAACCCTGTGCCATTTGGGGGCGTATTTAGGCCATTCACATTGAGAGTGATTATTGATAGATACGTTTTTATTGACATCGTGTTACCTTTGAAGTCTTTCTTTCTGTAGATTGTCTCTATATTTCTGGTCAATGCTATTCTTAGGATTTTTCCTCTTTTATAGAACCCCCCTTAATATTTCCTGCAGTGTCGGCTTGGTGGTTGCATAGTCTTTTAAGCATTGCCGGTCTTGGAAACTCTTTATCTCTCCATCCATTTTGAATGTCAGTCTTGTTGGATAAAGTATTCTTGGCTGCATGTTCTTCTCATTCAGTGCCCTGAAAATATCTTGCCAGCCCTTTCTGGTTTGCCAGGTCTCTGTGGACAGGTCTGATGTTATTCTGATGGGCTTTCCTCTCTAAGTAAGGAGCCTCTTTGTCCTAGCGGCTTTCAAGAGATTATACCTAAAATTATGATTCCTCAATTTGACTATCAGGTGTCTTGACGTTTTTCTGGAATTTATAATCTTGGGTGGAGACCGTTCGGCCTCTAGTACATGAAGGCTGGTTCCATTCGTGAGATTGGGAAAATTTTCATGAAGAACTTGTTCCACTTATCTTCTAGACTTCTTTCTTTCTCCTCCCCTTCAGGGACCCCAATAATTCTGATGTTGGAACGTTTCATGGCGTCATTTATTTCCCTGATTCTGTTTTCATGGTTTTTAAGTTGTTTGTTCCAGGCTTCCTCTTGATCCTTTCTCTCTATCTGTTTGTCCTCCAGATCACTAATTCTATCTTCTGTCTCAGTTACCCTAGCTTTGAGAGAATTTAGATTAGATTGGAACTCATTGAGAGCATTGTGAACCTCAGCCCTGGTAGCTTTTAGCTCTGCCCTAACATTGTGAACATCCTGTCTGGTCGCTTTCAGCTCGGCCCTAATCAATTCCATTTGGTCATCCATGGCTTTCTCCAACCTAGCTATTGCCTGGATAATTGTTAGCCTGAATTCCCTTTCCGACATATTGTCTATGTTGACAGCTGTTAGCTCTGTTGCAGAAGGTCCATCCTCTGTATTTTTCTTCTGTTGGGCATTCCTCTTCCTAGTCATTTTGGTGAGAGATGACTGAATGGATGTAGCTGGTTGTATCGGCCGTGGTGCAGTCTGGGTGCACCCTGGAACACTTCTGAGCAATCAGGATTCCCCACCCAAATGAGAGAAAAAAGAAAAGAAAAAGAAAAGAGAGAGAGAGAGACAGGAAAGAAAGGGAAGATAAAAGAGAAGGTTCAGCCCAAATGGGCACCAAGGTAAGATTTATGAGGTATACAAATAAAAACAGACGAACAAAAAGACTGATAAAAGTATATGACAAGAGAAAAAAAATATATATATAAGCAAATAAAGGAAGAACCTCGTCAAAAAGAACCCCAAGTGTAAGATTTATATACTATCAGGACAAACACAAAAACACAGAAACACTGGTGGAAGAAAAAGATGGGAGAGTGGTTATAAATTCTCAGTGTGGGCGAGGAAGTTTGCTTTGATTATTCCTGGATGTATCTTGATATCTTTGTTAAAGGACTCAAGTTTCCTAAGATAAAGGGGGATTAAAAATTGGGTTACCTATAGGGGTAATATTGATTGGGGAAAGGGGATTACTTTGAAGTTTAACTCTATATGAATATTAGAAAATAAAAATAAAAAAGGAATAAACTAGACTAAACTAAACTAAAATTTAAAAAATTTTTCAAAAATAGAAATGCAAAAGAAAAACACAGGTGTATGTATCAAAAAGTTCAGGTTAGAAGGTTATTATGGAATTTGATGTACTGGACAGCTCACTGTGATGGTACATAGGATAAAAAAAAATCTATATTTTTAAAAAATGAGCCAGAATAGTGGGAACGAGTTAAAAATAAAAGTTGTCCTATGAAGTAGTGGTGGTTGTTCTCTTGTAGTCTTTTTTTTTTTTCCTTTCCTGGTTGGTTTTCTGGGGGAGAGGCCTGCCACGTGGGTTTTCAGTCAAAGATGTTCCCTGAGTGAAGTCCTCCCGCCCCCCTCAAGGGTGTGGGCTCTGAGGAAACCGGTTTTTTCAGGCTTTTGTTCTCTGGAGGTTTTTATGTTTGTTCACTTTTTTTTCTCTCTCTCTCAAGCCTTGACTGCTTTTGATGGTTTTTGTAGGTTTAGAGGAAAGCAAACTGCACCCTGACCTCGCTCTCAGAGAGAAGCCTCAGTCTGGCTGCAAAGCCCATATAAATTCCCCCTTGGCCTCTGGCAGAGCAGGTTCCGAGTCGCGGTCCCTGGGGACGCATTCTTCTGCTTGTACCCAAAACCACAGCAGCTGCGGCTGTCTGGGCAGCTCCAGACCGCCAGAGAGGTTCCAAGCAGCAATCGCACACTGAGATTTTCCCGCTGGCCCCGGGCTTGGAGTGCCTGGTCTTTCTGGGTCTAAGAGCACCTGACTTTCACGCATCTCTCTCAGGGGAAGCTGTGGGTCGCGCGCGCACGTCTCAGGCTCTGAGAGTGGGGCGCAGGTCTGAAAACACCAGGCTGGGCCTCCGCGCACCTCTCTCAGAGGAGAGTTTGGGGCGTGTGTCTCAGGCTCTGAAACAATGGCGCGGGTCTAAGAGCGCCGGGTGGGCCTTTGTACACCTCTCTCAGGGGAGGCTGAGGGGCGCGCCTGTATTAGGCTCTGTAGCAGGGCTCGGTGTTCTGCCATCTGGCGAGGCTCCCAGCCCCTCACAGGAGCCAGACCCCATGCAATCTCGGGCGCGCTGGTGGCTCAGGGACCAGGACCTGGTTTCTCCGCCGCACTCTCTCTGGCTCAGTGCCAGGGGAGGCTGTCCTGGGTCCGGTGACTTAAGCCCCTGTCCCTAGCCACCCCGATTCCCACAAATCCCCCCCCCCCGCCCGTGATCCTTTGCTCTTTTGGAGTGCGTTCAACCAGTCTCCAAGTTAATGCTCGTCCCCAGATGCAGGGCACTCTCGTATTAGGGGTATTACTTTCCAATCAGTCGCCTCTGGTGGCTCGCTCCCCCTTTTGTTTATCTTCAGATATCAGTCCGACGTTCCCACTCCGCTTTACCTGCCCGCTGGTGTCTTCTGCCCCTGTAGAGATCCAGACGTGTATAATTCTGATCTCAGGCAGATTTCATGGGTGATCGGAGTTCTTTGGTAGGTAATCAGCTCACTTTAGGGTACAGGTTGAAAAGGCGCCTCCTCCTACTTCCCCACCATCGTGTCTCCCCCCCATGCACTTACATTTTATTTTTTCTTGTTATGTTACTTTAGTCACCATCCAGCACATCATTAGTTTCCTGGGGTATTTTTAGGTTAATTTTTTTTAATTTTTTTTTAATTTCTTTTCAGTGTTCCAGAAATCATTGCTTATGCACCACAATCAGTGCTCCATGCAATACGTGCCCTCCATAATGCCACCACCAGGTTCACCCAACCTCCCACCCCCCGCCCCTCCAAAACCCTCAGTTAGTTCCTCAGAGTGCACTGCCTCTCATGGTTTGTCTCCCCCTCCAATTTCCCCCAACTCCCTTCTCCTCTCCATCTCCCCAGGTCCTCCGTGTTATTCCTCATGCTCCACAAATAAGTGGAACCATATGATAATTGACTCTCTTTGCTTGACTTATTTCACTCAGCATAATCTCTTCCAGTCCTGTCCATGTTGCTACAAAAGTTGGGTATTCATCCTTTCTGATGGAGGCATCATACCCTATAGTATATACAGACCATATCTTCTTTATCCATTCGTCCTTTGAAGGTCATCCTTGTTCCCTCCACAGTTTGGCGACTGTGGCCATTGCTGCTATGAACATTGGGGTACAGATGGCCCTTCTTTCACTACATCGGCATCATTGGGGTAAATACCCAATAGAGCGATTGTAGGGTCAAAGGGTAGCTCCATTTTTAATTTCCTAAGGAATCTTCACATTCTTTTCCAAAGTGGCTGCACCAACTTGCATTCCCACCAGCAGTGAAAGAGGGTTCCCCTTTCTCCACATCCTCTCCCACATACGTTGTTTCCTGTCTTGTTCATTTTGGCCATTCTAACTGGTATAAGGTGGTATCTCATTGTGGTTTTGATTTGAATCTCCCTGATGGCTAGTGATGATGAACATTTTTTCATGAGTCTGATAGCCATTTGTATGTCTTCATTGGAGAATTGTCTGTTCATATCTTCTGCCCATTTTTTGACAGGATTATCTGTTTTGTGTGAGTTGAGTTTGAGGAGTTCTCTATAGATCTTGCATATCAGCCCTTTGTCTGTATTGTTATTTGTGAATATCTTCTCTCATTCCATGGGTTGCCTCTTTGTTTTGTTGACTATTTCTGATGTTGGAACATGTCATGGCCATCATTTATTTCCCTAATTCTGTTTTCATGGTTTCTAATCTATTTGTTCCAGGCCTACTCCTGATCTTTTTTCTCATTCAGTTTGTCCTCTAGATCACTAATTCTATATCCTGCCTCAGGTACCCTAGCTGTTAGAGAATTTAGATTAGATTGGAACTCATTGAGAGCATTGTTAACATCATCCCTTTCACTTTTGCCCTAATCTATTCCTTGTTGTCCTTAATGGTTTTCTCTAACCTAGCCATTGCCTGGATAACTGTTAGCCTGAATTCCCTTTCCAACATACTGTTTATCCATATCCAATAGCTCTGATGGAGAGGGCACAGTCTCTGAATTTTTCCTCTGATGGGCATTCCTCCTCCTAGTCATTTTGGTGAGAGATGGCTGAGGGGATGTGTAGCTGAATGTATCAACTGTGATCCAGGGAAGGTGCACCCTGGAATGCTTCTGAATAATCAGGAGTCCCCACCAAAAAGACAGCAAAAAGAGAGGGGGGGGGAATGAAAGAAAAAAATAGAAGATCCAGCCAGAATGGGCCCTAAAGGTAAGATTTATAAGGTATACAAACAAAAACAGACAAACAAAAAGACAGACAAAAGTAAATGACAAGAAAAAAGAACCCAGCCAAAATGAACCCCAAGTATAAGATTTATATAATACCAGAACAAAAACAAATACACAGAAACACTGACAGAAGAAAGAGATGAGAGTGTGGTTATAAATCCTCAGTGTGCACCAGGAAGGTTATTTTTATTCTTCCCGGGTGTATCTTGATATCTTTGTTAAATGACTCAACTTTCCTGATATAAAGGGGGATTAAAACTGGTTTTTATATATGGGGTAGTATTGATTGGGGAAAGAGGATTACCTTGAAGCTTATCTCTAGATGAATTTTTTTAAAAACAGAACAGCAAATGTAAAACACATGTATATGTATCAAAAAAGTTCCAGTTAAAAGGTTATTATGGAATTTGTTGTATTCAACCTCTCATTGTGATGGTAAATAGGTCAAAAATTTTTTTAAAAATTTAAAAAGAATGAGAATAGGGGAATGAATTAAAAATAAAAGTTGTATCTCTAAAGTATTCTGGTTTTAGGGCAACACCAGGAACTTAATATTTTCTTTTCCCCTCATATTGGGTTTTTACAGTATTATGGGGACACTGGTGGTTGTCCTCTCCTTTTGGTGGGGAGGGGGGCTGGCTTTCTGGAGGAGGGGCCTTCTGTGTTGTTTTTCAGGCTGTCTTGCTTGGGTTGAGTCCTCCTGCCCCTATCACGGGGCTGCGCTCTGAGGATACCTGTTTTTCAGGCTTTTGTTCTCTGGAGGTTTTTTCCCCCCTCTGGCAGCTTTTGGCCATTCTTCAGAGGTTTAAGGGAAAGCAAACTGCACCCAGACCTCTATTTCAGAGAGAAGCTTCAGTCTGTTCCCATCTGGGTGGTCCAGAGCACACAGACTCTCCCTCTGCCAACTCCCATTGGCAGAGCACATTCTCAGCCACCTTCTCAGGGGTCAAAGGAACTCCGGATTGTCTCTACACCCTGGTGCTCGTAAAACCATGATGTTGATCCAGGGAGCTCATTTCCCGTGGCTGCCGTTGCTGGGCTGCTGTCTGAGCAGGTCCAGACCGCCCTACAGATCCCAACCAGAGACAGCCCACTGAGATTTTCATGTCAGCCCAGGTTGGGAGTGTTCAGACCCTATGCTAGTCCTAGTGCCCACCAGCTAGCATCCGCAGGGACCTTTCTCTGGGGAGGTTGTGGAGCACAGCTCAGGCCCCAGTTGTGCAGTGCCTGTGTAGAGTGCAATAAGATGTGGTTCTAAAGAGCGCAGGATGGCATCCACCCAGACTCTCTCACGTGGGCACCAGCAGTTCAGGGACCATGGCCTGCATTCTTCACTGCACTCTCTCTGGCACGGCACCAGCAGTGTCCTTCTTGTGTCCCTGAGTCCGTGCCCCAGACTACTCAATTCCACGAATTTCCCCTTAAGATATTTTGCTCTTTTTGAGTGCTTTTAACCAGTCTCCAAGTTAATGCTCTTCCCCAATCACAGGGCACTCTTGTATTGGGATATTACTTTCCAGTGGGTCGCTTCTGGTGGCTCCCTCCACCTTCTGTTTATCTTCTGATATCAGTCTGACATTCCCACTCTGCTTTACCTGTCCACTGGTGTCTTCTGCCCCCATAGAGATCTAGAAGTGTATAATCCTACATCTCAGACTGATTTCATGGGTGTTCAGAGTGTTCTGGTGGATAATCAGCTCACTTTAGGGGACCAGTTGAAACAGTGTCTCCTACTTCTCCACCATCTTCTCCCCCTCCTTTAACTGAATTTAAATTAAAGAAATAAAATAAAATAAAACCTTCAGTCTCAAAACAAAAACAAACAAACAAAGAAAAAAAATAAAGATTTCAACATCAGATGGTTTTCTGTGTGGAAGCTAAATATTTAAAGAAAAATTAAGGCTAATACATCACAATCTCTTCCAAAAAACTGATGAGAAATAAATATACCCCAATTCATTGTGTGACACCAGCATTACTCCAACACCAAAGCCAGGCAAGGACCGCACAAGAAGGGAAAGTTCAGGTTAATATCTCGTATGAACATACCTGCCAAAATGCTGGCATACTGAACGCAAATGCACACTGAAATGATCGTACATGATGATCTAGTGTGTATCATCCCTCAGATGCAAGGTTCCTTCAACATACACAGATCAATAAAGGGGACAAACTGCATCAACAGAGTGAAGGATTGAATCTACATCATCCTCTCCATCGATGCCTAAAACCGTTTGAAAAAATCAACACATGTTTATCACTTAAAACTCTCAATGATTGAAGAACAGAAGGAAATTAAATCCACAAAATCATGGTCATATATGAAAAGCCTAATACACCTGACACTATATTCAACAGTAAAAACATGAAGCCTTTCCTGTCACTGAGAAGCCAGACAAGGATGCAAGTTCTTACCATAAGGATTCAACATGGCATCATGAAGGAGAATAAAATGTGCAATCCCAGTATGTCATCTGCTCCCTGGGTTATTGTGAATGAAAGTCACTTGAGAACCTGCCAGTGGACTGACAGACTGAGCCTCCTTTATCCATAACAGCAAGAAACAAATCTGTGGGAAAGTTCGCTTCCCTGTACCAGGAGGGGAGAACCATCCTCAGCCAAAAAATAGGGAACTTAGGACCCAGAACACTGTGCAAACAAATCTTGTTAGTTCTTCACTAATTTACTAACCCAAACCCAAATCTTTGCATCAAATCTTCACAAATCCAATGCTTTGTTGTCTAAAAGGCCAAGTGCTGCCTACTTTGGTCATTCTCTAGGTGGCATATTTTCGGGAGCTCATGCACATGCAAACTGAAATTCATTTTCCCCTTAGACCTGGCCTATGTCCATTGAGTTATTAGACCAAAAACCCAGAAGAAAAGAAGGGAAAATTTTCTGGCCCTCACTTGGAAAACCTTCACAAAGAGATTGGTAATAATAAGATAAAAGATACTAAAATCAATAAACAAGAAGAAAAAATATTTGTTTCCATATGACATGGTCTTATACATAGTCAAACCCCACAAACTCCATAAAAGAAAAATCTTAGAACTACTTAACGATTCCAAGGAAACTTCAGAGTACAAAATCAACATACAAAATAAAGAGATGCTTCCATACACCAACAAGAAATTATCTAAAAAAGAATTTAACAAAATAATTTCATTTACACTGGTATCATAAATAAAATAATTAGGACTAAACTTCACTAAAGGGGTAAAATAATGTATATTAAAAATGACCTACATTAATGAAAGACTTTTAAAAATGCACACAGAAATGATAAGACAACTCTGTGGCAAAAATTGAAAGGCAAGAAACAGTAAATGTTGGAGAAGTTATGGAGAAAAGGGAGCCCTCTTACACTGTAGGTAGGAATGTACATTGGTGAAGCCACTTTGGAAATCAGTGTGGAGTTTCCTCAAAAAATTAAAAATTGAGCTACCCTTCACGGTGAACAAAATAAAACAAATATAACACAATAAAAAAAATATTAAAAATAGATATAAATAAAACCATAAATATAAAAAAATAGAGCTATGCTATGACCTAGCAAGTGCACTACTGGGTATTTACCCCAAAGATACAGATGTAGTGAAAAGAAGGGCCATTTGTATTCCAATGTTCATAGCAGCAATGTTCACAATAGCCAAAATGTGGAAAGAGCCAAGATGCCCTTCAACAGATGAATGGATAAAGAAGACATGGTCCCTATATACAATGGAGTACTAATCAGCCATCAGAAAAGATGGCTACTGAGTTTTTGATTCAACATGGATGGGACTGGAGGAGATTATGCTGAGTGAAATAAGTCAAACATAGAAAGCCAATTGTCATACGATTTCACTTATTTGTGCAACATAAGAAATAGCGTGGAGGACATTAGCAGAAGGAAGGGGTGAAGGGGAGAAATCAAAGTGAGAGATGAGCCACAAGAGACTACGGACTCCAGGAAACAAACTGAGGGTTTTAGAAGGGAGGAGGGTAGGGGGGTGGATGATCCTGGTGATGGGTATTAAGGAAGGCACAGGTTGCAAAGTGCACTGGGTGTTATACACAAACAATGACTCATGGAACACCACATCAAAAACTAATGATGTACTGTATAGTGAGTAACATAACACAACAATTTTTAAAATGCTGTAATAGAAAAAAGAAGAAAAGACAATTCTGTTCATACATTAAAATGCTACATATTGACACAGTGCCGTCTAAACAAAGCGATCTACAAACAATGGAGTCTTTGTTTTTAACTTGTAAAGAATTGGACCTACGTCTGGAGCTAACTATATACTCAGAGGACATGCAAATAAGGTCTTCCCTCCATTGAATAAAACAGCCCAGCCCAGACGATGCAGCTGGGAGAGGAGCCCCAGGCCTGGCATTTCCACGTGTCCACATTCACTGATCAGAACACAGAGAACTCACCATGGAGTTTGTGCTTGGCTGGGTTTTCCTTGTTGCTCTTTTAAAAGGTAATTTCTGTTTTTGTACCACACTGTTATGCTGAAAATAAATTTTTAAAAAAAAGATTAAAAAAAAAAAAAAACAATATGCCTAACAATATTGTACTCCAGCTTTCCTTCATGGTCATAGGTAAGTCTTTGTTATCTTAAAAAAAAAGCCTTGCCTTCAATGTTCTGACACCTTTTAAAACATGATACTTTAGGAATTTTTATCTGAAACTACTCATGAATGTATTTGTTCATTATTTCCCTCCTGCTATTATAACAGACTTCAACTTTCATACGTAAAACCTTCAGCAGTTTCTTATTTCTTCTACATGAAAAAATGGATAATTAGTGAGTTAGTAAGGCTGATTAGCATTTTTTTTTAATCTGCCCATTTATCTGCTAAATTTGTATCAGTTTCAACATAACGATGTTCATAATAAGATATGATTTTCTGGGAGTTATAAAATTTCAGAAAGCTGAAATTTAGCAGCCTCTGAATAAAAAAAATTATCTGCATATGATTTCATTTAAGTTTGCATATCATATTTAATTATTTTAATAACTTGTCTTGGCTTACTTTTCTAAGACCCATAATCCTACACATTTTGTGGCTAAAAAAAAAATTAAATAAATAAATAAAACCCAAAGAACTAGACGTACGTATTTTATAATAATACCAGCTGTTCCATCATTTTAGCAGTGTGAAATATGTGATGATATTTTGTCAGTCTGAAAATTATAAGCTATATTCAAACTAGGATGTAAGATTGTTAATACTAAGAATACCATGTGTTTCACTGTAATAGTTTGCATCTTCACCTTCATTTTCAAATTCTTTCTTATTCTTCTTTCATTTCTATCACAGCTAATATTTTATTTTCTCTGCTCTTCTTCAGTTGTTTCCCTTCCTTCATTTTATTTAGAATAATTAATGGGAAAACCTTAAATAAAAAAACAATAATGTATCAAAATACATATTGGAAATGATTGCTTAGGGTTGCCTGAGTGATTCAGTCTGTTAACTCCAACTCTTGATTTTTGGGGCAGGTCATGATCCCACAGTCCTAAGATGAAATTCTGTGTTGGGCTCCATGCTGGGGGTGGAGCCTGCTTGAGATCCTCTCTCTCTCCCTTTTCCTGTACCCCTCACCTCACTTTAAAACAAAACAAAACAAAAGCTCCAAGATGATTGGGCTCTATTACAAAACTATAATCATCAAGACAATATGGCACTGGCACAAAAATAAACACATAGATCAGTGGAACAGAAGACAACCCAGAAAAGGACCCTCAACTCTATGGTCAACTAATCTTTGACAAAGCAGGAAAAATATCCAATGTAAAAAAGATAGTCTCTTCAACAAATAAGGTAGGGAAAAGTGGACAGCCACATGCAGAAGAATGAAACTGGACTATTCCCTTACACCATACACAAAAATAGACTCAAAATGGATGAAAGACCTAAATGTGAAAGAGGAATCCACCAAAATCCTTGAGTAGATCACAGGCAGCAAACTCTCCCATCTCAGCTACAGCAATTTCTGCTAGTCACATCTCCAAAAGCAAAGGAAACAAAGGCAAAAATGAACCATTGGGACTTCATCAAGATAAAAAGATTTTGCCCAGCAAAGGAAACAGTCAACAAAATCAAAAGACAACCAACAGAATGGGAGAAGATATTTGCAAATGATATATCAGATAAAGGGCTAGTATCCAAAATCTATACAGAATTTATCACACTCAATACCTAAAGAACAAATAATCCAATCAAGAAATGGGAATAAGATATGAACAGACATTTCTGCAAAGAAGACATCCAAATGGCCAACAGACACATGAAAAAGTGCTTAACATCACTTGACATCAGTGAAATACAAATCAAAACGTCAATGAAATACCATTTCACACCAGCCAGAATGGCTAAAACTAACAAGTCAGGAAATGACAGGTGTTGGTGAGGATGCAGGGAAAGAGGAACCCTCCTATGCTGTTGGTGGGAATGCAATCTGGTGCAGCCACTCTGGAAAACAGTCTGGAGGTTCCCCAACAAATTGAAAATAGAGCTACCCTACAACCCAGCAGTTGCACTACTGGGTGCAGTACTGGGTTTTTAACCCCAAAGATACAAATGTAGTGATCTGAAGGGACCCCAATGTTTATATAATCAATATCCACAATAGCCAAACTATGGAACCCAGATGTCCATCAACTGATGTGCAGATGAAGAAGATACGGTATACATATACAATGGAATACCACTCGGTCATCAAAAAAAAAAAAAAAATCTTGCTATTTGCAACGACGTGAATGGAACTAGAGGGTATTATGCTAAGCAAAATAAGTTGATCAGAGAAAGACAATTATCATATGATCTCACCCATATGTGGAATTTAAAGAATAAAACAGAAGATCATGGGGAAGAGAAGGAAAAATAAAGCAAGATGAAACCAGACAGGAAACAAACCATAAGAGACTCTTACTCTTAGGAAGCAAACTGAGGGTTGCTGCAGTAGTGGGGGGATGGAGTATCTGGGTGATGGATTTGGGGGAGGGTATATGTTGTGGTGTGTGCTGGGTGTTGAGTAAGACTGATGAATCACATACCTGTACACCTGAAACAAATTAATCAAAAGAAGAAAAGAAAGATATCCAACAAAATATGATAAATAATAAATTTTAAAATTCTAAAAAAAAAATAAAAGGTAATTTCTGGAGAGCAAAAGAAATTGAGGATGTGAGTGGATACGAGTGAGAAAAACCATGGGGGTGTGGAGGATCCCTTACTTGGATATATTGTGTCTGCAGGTGTCCAGTGTGAGGTGCAGCTGGTGGAGTCTGGGGGAGACCTGATGAAGCCTGGAGGATCCCTGAGAATCTCCTGTGCAGCCTCTGGATTCACCTTCAGCAGCTACTACATGATCTGGGTCCACCAGGCTCCAGGGAAGGGGCTGCAGTGGGTCGCATGGATTAATACTGGTGGAAGTAGCACAAGCTACGCAGACTCTGTGAAGGGCCAATTCACCATCTCCAGAGACAACAGCAAGAACATGCTGTATCTGCAGATGAACAGCCTGAGAGCCGAGGACACAGCCATCTATTACTGTGCGAGAAACACGGTGAAGGGACATCAGTGTGAGCCCAGAACAAACCTCAAACTGCAAGGGTCTCAGACCAGCAGAGGGTGCACACTACTCACCAATTCTGTCTTTAAGCCCCAGGAGCCACTGCAGATGGAAACTACGGCAGGTTTCCTGTCAGAGTCTGGGGTATCCTTTCCATACAATAGTTTCCCCAAGGGAGCCTACTTGACATTATTCTGTGCTTACCTACTCACTCTCTGACTTAGAAAGTTAGTTGTAGCAGGAAGACAAACATGCTAACATGCACAAAACACAGAGTAAAATACATTAGTTTCCTCTTGTCCTTAAATACCAATAAATAACAAATATCCTGATGCAGGTCAACAAAACCTTTATAAGAATCTCAGGGGCACTCACTGTGGATCACAAGAACCTCTAGCAGAGCCAGAAGATCACACACACACTCACACACATGAGTATAAAACCTCTATCACCATTATCTAATTTCTCTGCAGCAAAGGTAGTCCTAAGACACAGCATACAGGAAGACCTCAAGACACAAGAAAAATCTCAAATAAACCAAAAACATTACACCTAAAGGTGTAAGAAAAAGAACAACTGAAACCTACATGTAGCAGAAGGAAGGAAATAGCAAGATTAAAGCAGAAAGAAATTACATAGAAACTAGGAAACAACAGAAGAGATGAAAGAAACCGGGTTTGATTCATTTTTTTAATCAATTAGCCAAAGTACAGCACATCATTTATTTTTTCTTAAATTTCTTTTCAGTGTTCCATAATTCATTGTTTATGCATCAAACCCAGTGCTCCATGCAATATGTGCCTTCTCTAATACCCACCACCAGGCTCACCCAACCTCCCACACCCCACCCCTGCAAAACCTTCAGATTGTTTCTCAGAGTCCACAGTCTCTCATGGTTCTTCTCCCCCTCCAATGTCCCCCAACTCCCTTCTCCTCTCCATCTCCCCATGTCCTCCATGTTATTTCTTATGCTCCACAAATAAGCAAAACCATATAATAATTGACCCTCTCTGCTTGACTTATTTCACTCAGCATAATCTCTTCCAGTCCCGTCCATGTTGCTACAAAAGTTGGGTGTTCATCCTTTCTGATGGAGGCATAATACTCCACAGGATATATGGACCACATCTTTCTTATCCATTTCTCCGTTGAAGTGCATCTTGGTTCTCTCCACAGTTTAGCGACCATGGCCATTGCTGCTATGAACAATGAGGTACAGGTGGCCCTTCTTTTCACTACATCTCTGTCTTTGGGGTAAATACCCAGTAGTACAATTGCAGGGTAATAGGGTAGCTCAATTCTCAATTTCTTAAGGAATCTCCACACCGTTTATAGTGTGCACCAACTTGCATTCCCACTAGCAGTGTAAGAGGGTTCCCCTTTCTCCACATCCTCTCCATTGTCTTGCTAATTTTGGTCATTCTAACTGGTGTAAGGTAGTATCTCAATGTGGCTTTTATTTGAATCTCCCTGACACCTGAGGATGAACATTTTTCATGAGTCTATGAGCCATTTGCATGTATTCATTAGAGAAGTGTCTGTTCATGTCTCTGCCCTTTTTTGACATGATTATCTGCTTTGGGTGTGTTGAATTTTAGGAGTTCTTTATACATCCTGGGTATCAGCCCTTTGTCTATACTGCCATTTGCGAATATCTTCTCCCATTCCATGGGTTGCCTCTTTGCTTTCTTGACTGTTTCCTTTGCTGTGCAGAAGCTTTTGATCTGGATGACGTCCCAAAAATTCATTTTTGCTTTTGTTTCTTTTGCCGTTGGAGACATATCTTGAAAGAAGTTGCTGTGGCTGATATCGAAGAGGTTACTGCCTATGTTCTCCTCAAGGATTCTGATGGATTCCTGCCTCACGCTGAGATCTTTTATCCATTTCAAGTTTATCTTTGTGTATGGTAAGAGAACGGTCGAGTTTCATTTCTTCTACCTGTAGCTGTCCAATTCTCCCAGCACCATTTATTGAAGAGACTGTCTTTTTTCCACGGTATATTTTTTCCTGCTTTGTCGAAGATTATTTGACCATAGAGTTGAGGGTCCATATCTGAGCTCTCTACTCTGTTCCACTGGTCTATGTGTCTGTTTTTATGCCAGTACCATGCTGTCTTGGTGATCACAGCTTTGTAGTAAAGCTTGAAATCAGGCAACGTGATGCCCCCAGTTTTATTTTTGTTTTTCAACATTTCCTTAGCGATTCGGGGTCTCTTCTGGTTCCATACAAATTTCTGGATTATTTGCTCCAGCTCTTTGAAAAATACCGGTGGAATTTTGATCGGAATGGCATTAAAAGTATAGATTACTCTAGGCAGTATAGACATTTTAGCAATGTTTATTCTTCCGATCCAAGAGCATGGGATGGTCTTCCATCTTTTTTTGTCTTCTTCAATTTCTTTCATGAGTGTTCTGTAGTTCCTCAAGTACAGATCCTTTACCTCTTTGGTTAGGTTTATTCCCAGGTATCTTATGGTTCTTGGTGCTATAATAAATGGAATCGATTCTCTAATTTCCCTTTCTGTATTTTCATTGTTAGTGTATAAGAAAGCCACTGATTTCTGTACATTGACTTTGTATCCTGCCACGTTACTGAATTGCTGTATGAGTTCTAGTAGTTTGGGGGTGGAGTCTTCGGGTTTTCCATATAAAGAATCATGTCATCTGCAAAGAGAGAGAGTTTGACTTCTTCATTGCCAATTTGGATACCTTTTATTTCTCTTTGTTGTCTGATTGCTGTTGCTAGGACTTCTAATACTATGTTGAATAAGAGTGGTGAGAGTGGGCATCCTTGTCGTGTTCCTGATCTCAACAGGAAGGCTGCGAGCTTTTTCCCATTGAGGATGATATTTGCTGTGGGTCTTTCATAGATAGATTTGATGAACTTCAGCGATGTTCCCTCTATTCCTATACTTTGAAGCGTTTTAATCAGGAACGGATGCTAAAATGCTTTTTCTACATCAATTGAGAGGACCATGTGGTTCTTCTCTCTTCTCTTTTTGTTTTGTTCTATCACATTGATTGATTTGCGAATGTTGAACCATCCTTGTAACCCAGGGATGAATCCCCCCTGGTCATGGTGGATAATCTTTTTAATGTGCTGTTGGATCCTGTTTGCTAGGATCTTGTTGAGAATCTTAGCATCCATATTCATCAGGGATATTGGTCTGAAATTCTCTGTTTTGGTAGGGTCTTTGCCTGGTTTTGTTCAATGATATTCTTGGGTTTTTTCCCTCTTTTATAGAAACCCCCCCCCTTAATATTTCCTGCAGCACCAGCTTGGTAGTTACATTATCTTTTAAACCTTGAGAGTCTTGGAAGCTCTTTGTCTCTCCATCCATTTTGAATGTCAGTCTTGCTGGATAAAGTATTCATGGGTGCATGTTCTTCTCATTTAGTGCCCTGAATACATCTTGCCAGCCCTTTCTGGCTTGCCAGGTTTCTGTGGACATGTTTGAAGTTATTCTGATGGGCTTTCTTCTGTACATAAGGAATCTCTTCCCCCTAGCTGCTTTCAAGAGCTCCTGTCTACAATTATGATTCATCGTTTTCCTAATGAGGTATCTGGAGGTCTTTCTTTTTTTTTTTTTTTTTTTTTTTTTTTGCTTATATATATGTGTGTGTGTGTGTGTGTGTGTGTGTGTGTGTGTGTGTATTTTTTTTTCAGCATAACAGTATTCATTATTTTTGCACCACACCCAGTGCTCCATGCAATCCGTGCCCTAATACCCACCACCTGGTTCCACCAACCTCCCACCCCCCGCCGCTTCAAATCCCTCAAATTGTTTTTCAGAGTCCATAGTCTCTCATGGTTCACCTCCCCTTCCAATTTCCCCCAACTGCCTTCTCCTAACTCCCCTTGTCCTCCGTGCTACTTGTTATGCTCCACAAATCAGTGAAACCATATGATCATTGACTCTTTCTACATTCTATGATCTTGGGGGCAGCCCTTTTTGCCTCTATGACATGAATGCTGTTTCCATTAGCCAGATTGGGAAATTTTTCATGGAGATTTTGTTAAACTATATCTTCTAGTCTTCTTTCTTTCTCCTCCCCCTCAGGGATTCCAATAATTCTGACATTGGAACATTTCATGGCATCATTTATTTCCCTAATTCTGTTTTCATGGCTTCTAGCCTGTTTTTTCCAGGCTTCTTCCTGATCCTTTTTCTCTTAATTTGTCCCCTAGATCACTAATTCTATCTTCTGCCTCAGTTACCTTAGCTTTCAGAGAATTTAGATTAGATTGGAACTCATTGAGAGCATTGTTAACATCATCCCTGGTGGCTCTTACATCTGCTGTAATCTATTCCATGTTGTCATTAAAGGTTTTCTCTAACCTAGCCATTGCCTGGATAATTGTTACCCTGAACTCCCTTTCTGACATACTGTTTATCCATATCCAGTAGCTCTGATGGAGAGGGCACTGTCTGAATTTTTCCTCTGTTGGGCATTCCTCCTCCTAGTCATTTTGGTGAGAGATGACTGAACGGATGTGTAGCTGAATGTATCAACCATGGTGCAGGAAAGGTGCACCCTAGAATGCTTCTGAGCAATCAGGAGTCCCCACCAAAAAGAGATAAAAAAGAAAAAGGGGGAGAAAAGAGAAGAGCCAGACTAAATGGGCCCCAAAGGTAAGATTTATAAAATATACCAACAAAAACAGACAAACAAAAAAACCGACAAAAGTAAATGACAAGAAAAAATAGAAGCCAGCCAAAATGAACCCCAAGTATAAGATTTATATACTACCAGAACAAAAACAAATACACAGAAACACTGACAGAAGAAAAAGATGGGGGAGTGGTTATAAATTCTCAGTGTGGGCAAGGAAGCTTATTTTGATTCTTCCTGGGTGTATCTTGATATCTTTGTTAAAGGACTCAACTTTCCCATGATAAAGGGGGATTAAAACTGATTTATATATAGGGGTAGCATTGATTGGGTAAAGAAGATTACCTTGAAGGTTACTCTATATGAATATTTAAAAAATAGAAAAGGAAAAGAAAAACACAGGTGTATGTATCCAAAAAAAGTTCAACTTAAAAGGTTTGTATGGAATTTGTTGTACTGAACATTTCATTGTGATGATAAATAGGTTAAAAATTTATCTAAAAAATTAAAAGAATGAAAATAGTGGGAACAAATCAAAAATAAAAGTTGTATCTATGAAGTATACAAGTTTTAGGGCAATACTGGGAGTTTAATATCTTCCTTTCCCCTCATATTGGGGTTTTACAGTTTTATGGGGACACCGTGTTGGTTGTCATCTCATTCTTTTTTTGGCTGGCTCTCTGGGGGAGGGGTCGGCCAGGTTGTTTTTCAGGCAGTCTTGCTTGGGTTGACTCCTCCTGCCCCCTGTCAAGGGGCTGCGCTCTGAGGAACCTGGTTATTCAGGCTTTTGTTCTCAGGAGATTTTTTTTTTCCCCCCTCGGTGGCTTTTGATGGTTCTTCGGAGGTTTAGAGGAAAGCAAACTGCACCCAGATCTCTATCTCAGAGAGAAGCCTCAGTCTGTTCCCCTCTGGGTGGTCCAGAACACATAGACTCCCCCTCTGTGGCCACCCACCAACCAAGCATGTCCCCAGCCACCCTCAGGTGTTGCAGGAGCTCCCACTTGTTTCTGCACCCTGGTGCTACTAAAACCATGAACAATATTGGTCCAGGGAGCCCACTTCCAGTGACTGCCTTTGCCAGGCTGCTGTCTGGGCAGGTCCAGACAGCTGGAGAGATCCCAACCAGAGAAAGCACGCTGAGATTTTCATGTCCGCCATGCTGGGAGTGCTCAGACTCTTGGTTGGTCATAGAGACCACTGGCTAGAGCCTGCATGGACCTCTCTTATAGGAGAGTATGGAGCATGGCTCAGGCCCCCACTGTGCAGTGTGGGTACAGAGTGCAACAGGCTGAGGTTCTAGAGAGCACTGGCTGGCGTGCACCTGGACTCTCTCACATGGGCCAATGGCTCAAGGACCATGGCCTGGATGCTTCACCACACTCTTTCTGGCATGGCGCTGGCTGGCAGTAGCCATCCTGGGTCAGTGGGCTTAAGCCCATTCCCATAACCACCCCATTCCACCAGTTGCCCCTTAAGATCTTTTGCTCTTTTTGAGTGCTTTATACCAGACTCCAAGTTAATGCTGGTCCCCAATCACAGGACACTCTCGTATTGGGGTATTACTTTCCAAAGTGCCACTTTGGGAGGCTCTCCCCCCCATCTATTTATCCTCCAAAATCAGTCCCATCATTCAAACTCCACTGCTTTATTTCATCACTGGTGTCTTCTGCCCCCATAGAGATCCAGAAGTGTATAAGCCTGCATCTCAGGCTGATTTCATGCATGTTCAGAGTGGTCTGATAGATAATAAGTTCAGTTTAGGGGGCCAGGTTGAAACAGCGTCTCCTACTTCTCTGCCATCTTGCCCCCCTCCTCCAACTTACACTTTCAATAATATCCGTGTCAAAATACCACCGACAGTTTTCACAGCACTGGAACAAACAATTCTACAATGTGTTGGAGCTCAAAAAGACACCAAATCACCAGGGAAATGTTGAAAAAGAAAACAAAAGCTGGGGCCATCACAATGCCTGATTTCAAGCTATATTACCAAGCTATAGTCATCAAGAGAGTATGGTACTGGTACAAAAACAAACACATAGATCAATGGAACAGAATAGAGACCCCAGAAATGGACCCTCAATTCTATGGTCAACTACTCTTTGACAAATCACAAAAGAACATCCAAAGGAAAAAAGACAGTCTTTTCCATAAATTGTTCTTGGAAAACGGGACAACCACATGCAGAAGAATGAAACTGGACCATTCTCTTACACTACACACAAAAATAAACTCCAGATGGATGAAGGACCTCAATGTGAGACAGAAATCCATCAAAATACTAGAGAACACAGGCAGTAACCTCTTCGACAATGGCCACAGCAACTTCTTTCAAAACACCTCTCTAAGGCAAGGGAAAGAAAAGCAAAAATTAACTTTGGGGACTTCATCAAAATAAAAAGCTTTTTTGTTTGTAGAGAATAGATTCTCATAAGGTTATAAACTACCAGGTTCACATTGTCTCCCGATATAATTTACAATTATTTCCTGCTTTCCTTGTGTATTTTATCACTTCCATATTCATCTCATCTTCTCTGGGCATTCGTTCTTTAATATTAGCAAGTACTTTACATAATTAACAATGTGAAGGTCCCCTTTTATAGTTTGCCCTGAGGTGATAGGGTGAACCAAAAGGAGGAGGTCACATTCCTGACTCTCTGAACACCCACAGATTCTAGCAGACATGGCTGATGGGACGTGCTTGTCCCCAGAGGTAGACCACAGCCTCTCAGATGTGATCTAGGACCTCATGTTGCAGTGCATGCAGGGGGCAAGGATGCTGCCAATCCTGCACCCCACTCTGCACCTGCAACAGGACACAGTGTTCTCACTGGGCTGTCTTCTGCTTAAGGAATGAGAGGTAACCTCTGGAGCAAACTGTGAAGGTCATATCCACACCCAGTCCTTCTGGCTCACAGGGGTTTGCAGTTAGAATTTATAATTCCCCTCCCCACACAGGACCAGAACACCAGGTCACCACTGAGGGGCTACAGCACACAGATCTGTCTAAGGAGGAGATTGTAGGCATGCTCAGGGACAAGAGTGACATCAGCTTGAAGACTGGGTCCCTACCGTTTCCTGACCAAGTCCTGGACCCTCCATTCTGGGCCACAGATCTGTTCCTTGGTTCCTTGCCATCTTGACCAATACCTGACCCTACTCTTAGTCCATTATTTATCCAGGAATATCTATGAAGTCTCTGGCAGAAACACAGATCTAGGTGAAAGTGCTGCCTGAGATCCAAGGAGCAGGTGTCAGGAGTGGAGATGACCAGCAGAATGGAGCCCCCTGAAGAGACAGAACCAGAGAAGTCCTAATGATGAGTGGTCCTATGGAACTGAGGCGGGTCTTGGAGAGAGCTGACCCCCTCACCTGTCCCTCTGCTGCCCTGCTTAGCAGGTGACCTGGAACTGTGTCATCTGAGTCAGCTAACTTGACACTGCTTTTCCTCATCCAATTCTCAGGTCACCCTCCCCCACAGGCATGGTGTCACCAGGGCTCCCAGCTACAGTCCAATGATGGTCAGGGGATGACTGTTCCTGACTGTCTCAGCCACAGGACCAGGCTCACACCTGCTGGTGTCCACACTATGCCAGCAGCAGCGAGCACAGCCCAGAGTCCCTGCACTTTTCATGCCTCCTCTTCCTGGTCATGAGCCCAGTGCCCAGACTCCCAGGCTGGGGGGACACAGGCCCTGCCTATGCTGGTGTACTTTGTGTGTGGTCCAATTGTCCATGGCCCTGAGTACAGGCTGGAGGATGGCACACTGTTGCTGTCACCAGAGTGCTCCCAGGCCCCAGCAGCACTGCTAACCTTGAAGGAGACCCACGAGGACCCTCTACACACAACATCAAGCTCTTGTGAGGAGATATTTCATCCAAACCAGAAGCAGACTCATCTCCTCTACCCTGGTTTTTCATGTGCAGCACTTCCGTTTTGGAAACATAAACTAACATACTCAAGTTAGCAAGGAAGTAAGGTGCATTTGTAGAGTCTTCTGGGCCTTAAACTTCCATTTCTGGTGCTAAGTATGTCTGTCTCATCCTGGTACAGGGAGGGTGCCTTTCCCACAGGAGACTCATGTCCAGATTTCAGGGGGACAGAGGAGATCAGCATGTCTCTGCACAGGTCATTTCTCAAGTACATTTAATCCAAGGGCACATGTGGGTTGGCATATTCTGCTTCCCTTCACCTGTAATCCTGGAGTAGAGACACTGCAGTAAATACCCTGTGAGCCCAGACAGGGTCCTGCCTTCAGGGCTGGGGTGTCAGCTGCTGAGGATGCTCAGGACCCCACAGCACAGGGCTGCTGCCCCAGGAGCAGGTGCACAGGGGCCTGGGGAAGTCTTTCCTCTCAGAAACCAGGGTCTCCTTTTCCAGAAAATAATTTAAATATGAGTAGGACAAGAAATGCTAAAGGGTGTGTAAATATCCTGTTCTATCAGGAACATTTACCAAACTCAAGGCAATGAGAAGCACATTTGAAAAGGATGATATTCCAGGGCTTTTAGATATCTTAATTGTAAAGAGATGGAGGACTGAATGCATTATTTCCTCATTGGATGCAGCATTTTGGAGACACACTGATCCAGGTATAAAACATCTAGGTATCAGAGCCAAGAACAGGTTCAGACAGTCTCTCTGTCATTCAAAATTGGTTTCAAAATGAGGAGAATTTAAAAAAAAAAAAATGAGGAGAATTCCCTGTGGGTTCTTTTCCCTTAGTGGGAGAAGCTTGGCACACAGTTCAGAGAGCTGACAGGGTACACATGTCCTCAAACAAAGATTAGGACTTGGGCTCTCAACGTCCTACTGACCATGGTCCCTGTGATGTCTATCTGCTCCTTCTCTTGATGGGTCTGGTTTTGAGTATGCAATACTCTGTCTCATGAATATGCAAATGATCTGAGGTACACGAGGTTAGATATGAGGATGCCTATGGCCTGAGAGCATCGCCCAACAATGGCACCCCTCCACTACAGTAGCTCCTGAGAGCACAGCCCCTCACCATGACCTGGAGCTGGAGAATTCTCATCTTGGTGGCACTGGCTACAGGTAAGTGACTTTCAGTCTCTGGGCTGAGGAGGGGTCAAAGGCCAGTCAAGAATGACTTCATCCCCAACTGTTCCCTCTCCACAGGCGTGTACTCCCAGGTGCAGCTGATGCAGTCTGGGGCTGAGGTGAGGAAGCTGGAGCATCCAGGAAGGTCTGCCATAGGCATCTGGATACATGGTCATTGACTACTATATGCACTGCACGTGACAGACCCCTGGACAAAGGCTTGAATGGAGTGGGTTCATTGACCGTGAAGATGGTGCCACAAGTTATGCATGACATTCCATGGCAGAGTCACCCGATGGTAGACACATCTGCTAGCACAGCCTACATGGAGCTGAGCAGTCTGAGGTTGGAGGACATGGCCATGTTTCACTGTGGGAGACACACTGTGTGAGAACCCATATCCTGGTTGTGACAGAAACCCTGGGGCAGGGGCAGCTGTGGTGATGGGTTAAGGAGATATGAAGTACATGGATTCCCCTGCCTTCATCATACCAAAGTGACAGAAGTTTGGGACAATGAATCATATTCTCATGGGGATCCCAGTCTTTTAGGAGAAGGTTTGAAGAGTCCAAATATACTGAAATAAAAACACAGGTAAAAAGGTTTGCATAAAATAACACCTTTTTTTTTTTTTTTTTTTTTTGCTTTATTATGTGCAGTTAGCCAACATATAGTATATCATTAGGGGTCTTTTGTAATTATGTATTTATTTATTTGAGACACAGAGGGCGCAAGCACAAGCAGGGAGGGGGTCAGAGGGAGAGGGAGAAGCAGACTCACCACTGAACAATGAGCCTAATGTGGGGGCTTGATTCCAACTCCAGGATCATGACTTAAGCCAAAAGCAGCCGCTGAACTGACTAAGCCACCCAGATGCCTAGTTTTTGTTTTGTTTTTTGTTTTTTGTTTTTTGCTTTTTATCATTATGTTAGTCACCATACAGAACATCATTAGGTTTCTGTTGTTTTGGTTTTGGGTTTGGGGTTTTTTTTAGACTTAATGTTTATTTTTTCCTAGTTTTTTTTTTTTTTATTTCTTTTCAGTGTTCCAGAATTCATTGTTTATGTACCACACCCAGTGCTCCAAGCAATACATGCCCTCCACAATACCCACTACCAGGCTCACCCAACCCCCTCCCCTTCAAAACTCTCTTTAGTTTTTGATGTAGTGTTTCATGATTCATTGTTTGCATATAACCCTCAGAGCTCCATATAATACATGCCCTCCTTAATACACATCACTGGACTAACCCATCCCCTCACTATCCTCCCCTCTGATACCCTGTTAGTTCCTCAGAGTCCACAGTCTCTCATGGTTCATCTCCCTCTCCAATTCCCACCAACTCCCTTTTCCTCTCCATTTCCCAATGTCCTCCATGTTATTCCTTATGCTCCACAAGTAAGTGAAACCGTGTGATAATTGACTCTCTCTGCTTGACTTATTTCACTCAGCATAATCTCCTCCAGTCCCACCCACATTGATACAAAAGTTGGGTATTCGTCCTTTCTGGTGGAGGCATAATATTCCATTGTATATATGGACCACATTTTCCTTATCCAACCCTCTGTTGAAGGACATCTTGGCTCTTTCCACAGCTTGACAACTGTGGCCGTTGCTGCTATGAACATTGGGGTACAGATGGCCCTTCTTTTCACTACATCTGCATCTTTGGGGTAAATACACACTAGAGCAATTGCAGGATAATAGGCGAGCTCTATTTTTAATTTCTTAAGGAACCTCCACATTGTTTTCCAAAGTGGTTGCACCAACTTGCATTCCCACCAACAGTGTAAGAGGGTTCCCCTTTCTCCACATCCTCTCTGACACATGTTGTTTCCTGTCTTGTTAATTTTGGCCATTCTAACTGGTGTAAGGTGGTATCTCAATATGGTTTTGATTTGAATCTCCCTGATGGCTAGTGATGATGAACATTTTTTCATGTGTCTGTTAGCCACTTGTATTCAACCTGTGCTTTAAAATAAGTGGTTTTTTCCCACTTATTCATCAGTTTTATAAAGTTCTCTCTTCCCATATAATTATTATTTCAAGTGTGTGAATCATGTCATTCAATGACAGAGGATATGATTCACACCCTTCTGTTTCTATTTTTTTGAAATGGCTTTGGGAGAATAGGTATTATTTCTTTTTTAAAAGTTTGGTAGAATTCCCCTGGGTAGCCATCTGGTCCTCAGATCTTTTTTTGGGGGAGGGGGAATTTTTTATTACTTCTTCAATTTCTTTGCTGGTTATTGGTTTGTTCAGATTTTCTGTTTCTTCATGTTTCATTTTTGGTAGTTTATACGTTTCTAGGAATGCATCTATTTCATCCAGATTGCCTAAATTGATGGCATATAATTACTCAAAATAGGTTCTTATAATTGTATTTCTTTGGTGTTGGTTGTGATCTCTCCTTTTTCATTCATGATATTCTTTATTTGGGTTATTTCTCTTTTCTTTTGAATAAGTCTGGCCAGAGGTTTATCGATGTTATTCATTCTTTCAATGAACCAGCTTCTAATTTCATTGATCTTTTCTACTGTTCTTCTGGTTTCTGTTTCATTGATTTCTGCTGTAATCATTATTATTTCTCTTCTCCTGCTTTGTTAGGCTTCATTTGCTGTTCTTTCTCCAGGTCCTTTAGTTGTAAGGTTAGCTTGTGTATTTGGGACTTTGCTTGTTTCTTGGGAAATGTTTTAATTGCTTTATAGTTCCCTCTTAAGTCTGCCTTTGCTGCCTCCCAAAGGTTTTGAAAAGTTGTGTTTTCATTTTCACTAGTTTCCATGAATTTTTTTTTTAATTTCCTTTAACTTCCTGGTCAACCCATTCATTCATTTATTTTATTTTATTTTATTTTATTTTCTCCCTTTTTTTCTTTTTTTTTTAATGTTATGTTAGTCACCATAGAATACATCACTAGTTTTTTATGTAGTGTCCCATGATTCCTTGTTTGCATATAACACCCAGTGGTCCATTCATTCTTTAACAGAATGCTCTTCAACCTCCAAGTTCTTGAGTTCCTTCCAAATTTCTTCTTGACCTTGAGTTCCAGTTTCAAAGCATTGTTGTCTGAAAATATGCAGGTTATAATCCTAATCTTTGTTATCTTTGTTATCCTCTGTTATCCTTTGAGACCTGATTTGTCACCCAGTATATGATCTATTCTGGAGAATGTTCCATGTGCAGTCTTGAAGAATGTGTATTCTGTTGCTTTGGGATGGAATGTTCTTTATATATCTGTGATGTCCATCCGTCCCAGTGTGTCATTCAAAGTCCTTGTTTCCTTGTTGATTTTCTGCTCTAATGATCTGGCCATTGCTGTGAGTGAGGTGTTGAAGTCCCCTAGTATTATTGTATTATCTATGTGTTTCTTTACTCTGATTATTAATTGGTTGATGTAAAAGGCTTCTCCCAGATTAGGAGCATGAATAGTTATAAGTACTAGATCTTCTTGTTTGGTAGACTCTTTAAGTATGATATAGCATCCCACTTCCTCTCTTACTACAGTCTTTGGTTCAAACTCCAACTTCTTTGATATGAGGATTGCTACTCCAGCTTTCCTTTGAACTCCATTGACATGATAAATGCTTCTCTACCCCCTCAGTTCTAATCTGGAGGTGTCTTTGGGTCTAAAATGAGTTTTTTGCTGGCAATTCACAGACCTGTACCCCTGGGGCTAATAATACATTATATGTTAATAAAAATAATAATAAATTTTAAAAAGAAAGAAAAAAATAAATAAAATGAGTTTCTTACAGACAGAATATCAAAGGGTCTTGTTTTTTATTACAGTCTCATACCCTGTGCCTTTTTATTGGAGCATTTAGTCCATTTGCTTTCAGGTTAATTGAAAGAGATTAACTTAATGTCATTTTGTTACCTGTAAAGTCAGTGTTTCTGTAGGTTGTCTCTGTTCCTTTTTGGTCTTTGTTATTTTGGGTTTGTCTCTTCACTTGAAGGATCAAGTTTAATATTTCTTGTAGGGCTGATTTAGTGATCACAAATTCTTTTAGTTTTTATTTGTTCTGAAAGCTATTTATCTCTCGTATTTTGAATGACATCCTTGCTGGATCAAGTATTCTGGCCACATATTTTTCCAATTTAGCACATTGAATATATCATGGCAGGGCTTTCTGGCCTGCCTGGTCCCTGTGGATAGGTCTGCTGCCAACCTTATATGCCTACCCTTGTAGGTTATGGACCTCTTATTCCAAGCTGCTTTTAGGATTTTCTCTTTATCTCTGAAGTTTGCAATCTTCACTATTATAGGTTGGGTTGTTGACCTATTTTTATTGATATTGAAGGGGGTCTCTGTGCCACCTGGACTTGAATGCCTGTTTCCTACACCAGATTAGGGAAGTTCTCAGGTATAATTTGTTCAAACAAACCTTCTGCCCCTCTCCTTCTCCCCTCATCTCCTTAGACCCCTATTATTCAAATGTTATTATACTTTATGGTATCACTGATTTCTTTTTTTTTTTAAGATTTTATTTATTTATTTGACAGAAATCACAAGCAGGCAGAGAGGCATGCAGAGAGAGGAGAGAGGAGGAAGCAGGCTCCCCGCTGAGCAGAGAGCCCGATGTGGGGCTCAATCCCAGGACCCTGGGATCATGACCTGAGCCGAAGGCAGATGCTTAACCCACTGAGCCACCCAGGCACCCTGGTATCACTGATTTCTTGATGTCTCCCCTCATGATCCAGTAGTTGTTGTTTTTGTCTCTTTTTCTCAGCTTCCTTACTTTCCATCATTTTGTCTTCTATATCACTGACTCTCCTTTCTTGCTCATTTCTCCTAGCTGTTAAAGCCTCCATTTATGACCGCATCACAGTAATACCATTTTTAATTTTGCCCTGATGAGAGTTTAGTTCTTTTATTTCTGCAGTAAGAGATTCTCTAGTATCCTCTGTGTTTTTTTAAGCCCACCTAGTATCTTTACAATTGTTATTCTGAATTTTAGTTCCAACATCTTACTTATATCTGTATTGATGAAATCTATGACAGAGAGTACTACCTCTGGTTCTTTCTTTTGCTATGAATTTCTCCTTCTAGTCATTGTGTCCAGAAAAGAAAGGAGGAAAGAAATAAATAAAAGAAAAAAGAGGGGGAAGCAAAATGACAGAAGAGTAGGGGACCTCATTTCATCTGGTCCCTTGAATTTAGCTGGATATCTATCAAACCATTCTGAACACCCATGAATTCAGCCTGAGATGTAAGAAAATATATCTGGATCTCCCTGATCCGAAGAATTTGAGAGGCAATGTGGGGGGTTTGGGGAGTAGGGAAGGAAAAATTAAATAAGATAGGATCAGGAGGGAAACAAACCATAAGAGACTCAATCTCACAAAACAAACTGAGGGTTGCTGGGGGAAGGGGAGAGGGAGAGGGTGGTTGGGTTATGGACATTGGGGAAGGTATGTGCTATGGTGAGTGTGGTGAAGTGTGTAAACCTGGCGATTCACAGACCTGTACCCCTGGGGCTAATAAAACATTATATGTTAATGAAAATAAAATAAATCACATATTATACAAAAAAATGGAAATATATCTGGAACTTTACAAGCAGAAAAAATGACTGTTTTTTTGCAAGTGAGGAGGTGTGGAGTCATGAATCTATGGGAAATATTGGAAGATAAATGGAGGGGGGAGGGAGCATCTAAACTTTGGCTACTGGAAAGTGATATAACACAGGAGTGCAAAATCAGAACCCTTAGAAATCTGCTCCAGTGAGAAACATCCCTTTCTGAAAGGGGCTCAAGGGGTGAAAAGGGCAGAATTGTAGGCGGATCATTGTGATCTCTGGATCCTAGGGGACACCGAAAGATTGGGGATGACTGAACCAAAGAGTGCCCAAACAGTGGAGCAGGGAAACTGGTTACAGTCAGTCAGCCCAGAAGGGACCCCCAGCCCTGGTCACCATAAACTGTGAACAGGCCAGTCAGGTGACCTCTTTATGCCTGAGCACCCTGAAAAGGACTGGAACATGGAAGCCATTTGCCATCCCCTGAAAGGGAAAAAAAGGCTGCACCCATGACTGGGCAACAGCTCTCAGGGTGGCAGCCACCCTGGAAAGGACAATGGAGCAGCATTCTGCTCTGAGCAGGGAGTGGCAGAGTAGTAGGGTGCACATGCTAGCCCACAACCACTCACGTTGCAAAGACACAAAGTACAGATATGCCTGCAGTTCCCTGGGACTCCCCCGGGGAGAACTGCAGTGGACAAAAACATTGGGAGTCTTCAGAGTTTGGTGTACACAGAAGTGGAGATGGTTTGACCCAGAGGTTATTGAAGAGGAGGTACTGTGGTCTCGCAGCTTTGGGCCAGATACCCACATGGCCGTGTTTGCTCTGACCCTCTGAAGAGGCGGGGAAAGCTGCCAGGGACCAAAAACCACACAAGCAGCTCACATTGAATCCCCCTGACAAGGGTGAGGCAACACTTCCCAGACAAAGACGCCTGAGAAGCCAAGCAGCAGGCCCCTCCCCAAGAAGACACTATAGAAGAACAGGTAAATGACAAGCTCATGGATCCCCCCAAGACTGTAAAACTCCAAAGCCAGGGGAAGATAGTATATTGAGCTCAAAGTGTTTCCTCCTGACTTATTGATCTTTCAGTCTGGAATGTTCCATTTCTTTTTTCTTTTTTACCTTTTTCCCACTTCAACTAGATTCTTATTTTACCAATTTGTGTTTTTAAGTTGCTTTTTTTTTTTCATGTCTACCTTTTATACATTTACCCCTCATTCTAGTCCTTTTTTCTATTTGATTTTATTTTTATATATGAGTTTTGATTTCTTTGCAATTTTGGGATGTAGTGTCTTCTAACACACACACCAAAATTCAATCAGGAATAAGTCGATCACCCTGCTTTGTCCACTCTGTGAGATTATAGTCTGTCTTACCTCCCCCCTTTATGCTGTTTTGTTCCATTTTGGCTTTGTTTGCTTTTCTGAGGTAGCTTCTAACCACTTCAGATTTTTTTTAAGTTTTTTTTTTTTATTTCTTTTCAGTGTACCAGAATTCATTGTTTATGCACGACACCCAGTGCTCCATGCAATACGTGCACTCCTTAACACCCACCACCAGGCTCACCCAACCTCCCACCTCCCACCCCTTCAAAACCCTCAGATTGTTTTTCAGAGTCCATAGTCTCTCATGGTTCATCTCCCCCTCCAATTTCCCTCAACTCCCTTCTCTCCAGCTCCCCATGTCCTCCGTGTTATTTCTTATGCTCCACAAATCAGTGAAACCATATGATAATTGACTCTCTCTGCTTGACTTATTTCACTCAGCATAATCTCTTCCAGTCCCGTCCATGTTGCTACAAAAGTTGGGTTTTCATACTTTCTGATGGAGGCATAATAACCACTTCAGATTTTTTTCTATGGTGCATTGTACTTGGGTTGTGGTTGGTATTTTAGAATCTGTTCATTCACTCAACCATCCCTCAACAGTATAACTAGGAAGAGGAACTCTCAACAACATTATGGAGGTTCCTCAGACATTAAAAATAGAACTGTCCTGCAACCCAGCAATTGCACTACTGGGTATTTATCCCAAAGTCAAGTGGCTCCCCAATGACCTACAGTTATGTGGGTAAGTCCATCCCAGGTCAACAGGACATGTGAATGAAATAAATGTGTATTATTATGTAGTACTGAGGTTTTGATGTAGTTTTTAATGTACACCTAATTTAACATCCATTGGTTCACTAAGACTATGGTCTTATCTATCCCAAAGATACAGATGCAGTGAAAAGAAGGGGTATGTGCTCCCCAATGTCATACAGCAATGTCCACAATAGCCAAACTAAAGAAGGAGCTGAGATGTCCTTCAAGGGATGAACGGGACCAATGGGAAGAGCTGTGTGCACAGCAGGAGAGGGTGTGAAGGAGCCCTCCTCTGAGATGGTCAGGGGCTCAAGGAACCCCACGCAGCACCACTCCTCCCAGGGCTCCTCAAGGTCTGCTCTCAGAGGCTGGGGGCTCAGCCAGGGAAGTGCTGCCCCCTCTGTGGAGGGAGGTTCTGCAGGGCCCCTTGGGCAGAGACGATGAGCATCACAGGAGGGACAAGACCCAGAGAGGCCCTCCCCATCTACCAGATAGCAGTGATGTCAAAGCCTGAACCCCAGAGGATATGGGCAGCTGGTGTGGGGGGTCCAACAGAGGGCCAGCCCACCAGCTCCAGAATCCCATGGGGAACTTGAGACAAATAGATGCCAATGTTGGCCAGGCCCTGGGCAGCCCTCTCTAGAAGTTCTGGTGGTCAAGAGAAGGGATGAGAGACAACCAGTGTCCAGAGGAAAGCATTTAAACCCACTCAGAATCACCCACATTCACAACAGAGTCTAAGCCCAGGGGCCACTGGAAGGACAGAGAGGTAAGACTTCTGGGGCCTCAGGAGAAGGTGAGGGTCCTGAGCAGCCACAGCAAATGTCACCCTCACAGGGGCTCTGGAGTTCTGGCAGCAACCCCAGTCAGGTGTGCAGGAGGGCACCTGGGCCTCACCTGCTCCTGGGGCTCCCCTGGGCCTCCCCTCTGCCTAGGCCTCCCCTGCACCTGCACCTGGGCCTCCCCTGAGACTGAACCTCTCCTTCACCTGTAACTGGGCATCCCTTAGGTCAGGACATCCTCTGTTTGTGGGCTTCCCCTGGACCACTCCTTTGTCAGGACCTCCTCTCACCTTTCCTAGGCCTCCCTTGGGACTGGACCTCACCTGCACCTTTCCTGGGCCTCCTCGGGTCTGGAATACCACTTCATCTGCACCTGAGCATAATCTGAAACTGGGCTATCCCTGGGTCTGTGTTGCACCTGCACCTGCACATTGGCCTCAACTGATCTTTGGCCTCACCTGGCCTTCTCTCAGCCTCCCCCCAACGTGAACCCCATTGTACTTATACCTGGGCCTCACCTGTACCTGGGCCAGGGCCTACCCTTTTCCTGGAATACACATCACCTGTGCCTGGGCCTACCCTGGTCTTCCCCTCTGCCTGGGCCTCACGTTCACCTGCACCTGTGCCTCCACTGGGTATAAACCTTCCCTACACCTTAACCTAGGTCTCCCCTGGGTCTGGACCTCTTCTTTAGGTGCACCTGGGCCTCTCCTGGGACTGTACTTCCCCTGGGCCTCCCCTTGGCCTAGACCTCCACTGCACCTGAACTTGGGCCTTCCTGAGTCTGGACTACCAATGCACCTATACCTGGCCTTCATCTGCACCTAAGACTCCCCTGGGCCTCCCGTGGCCTGGGCCTCCCCTGAAAGAGTATCTGGGTCTCACATGCTTTGGGCTATACCTATCCCTGGGCCTCATCTGGGTCTGGACTCCCCTGCACCTTTACCTGGACATCCCTTGACCCTCCCATGAGTCTGGACCTCTCCTGCACCTGTACCTGGGCCTCCCCTGTACCTATACCTGGACCTCATCTCTCCTGGGCCTCCTACCCACATGTACCTGGTATTTTCCTGAAATGGACCTTCCCTTCAATTGGACTTGTGCCTGCCCTCTGTCTGAATGTCCCTTGGACCTCCACTGGGTCATGACTTCCCCTTTACCTATACCTCATTATCCCTGGGTCTGGACGACCACATAACCTACATTGGGGCCTCAACTGAACCTGTATTTGGGCCTCCCCTAAGTCTGGATGACCATGTCAGTTATACCTAGGGCTCACCTGTACCTGGGCCTCCCCTGGGTCTCCCCTATGCCTGGAAGTTCTGCTGAGAACTGCATCTGGACCTGGACCTCTCTTGCACCTATAACTGTGCATCCCTTAAGTCTAGACTAACAATGTACCTCTGCCCGGTCCTCACCTACACGTGAGCCTCCCCTGGGCTTTGCCTACATCTAGACCTTCCCCTCACCTGTACCTGGGACTCCCCTGGTCCTCTTCTGGGCCTGGATCTCCCCTTCATCTATACCTGGGACACCCCTGGGAGGCTCCTGTTTCTGGACCTCCCCTTCATCTGTACCTGGGCCTCCCCTGAGCCCTTAAGTCTGGGCCTCCCCTGCAACTGCATCTGGGCCTCCAATGGGTATAGACCCTCCCTACACCTCTACCTTGTTCCCCCCTGGGTCTCCACTCTGCCTGGACCTCCCCTTAACTGTACCTGAGCCTCTCCTGGGACTGCATTTTCCTTGGACCTCCCTTGGTCTAGACCTCCTCTGCACCTGCACTGCACCTGGACCTCCCCTGGACCTCCCCTCTGCCTGGGCCTCCCCTGCACCTGTTCTTGGGTCTCCCCGGAGACTGGACCACTCATTTACCTGTAACGGGGCATCCCTTAGGTCTGGACCTCCCCTAAAACTTATCTGGGCCTCACCCATTCTTGGGTTTCCCTGAGCCTTCCCGGGGCCTGGAACTCCCCTTCCCCTGCATCTGGGGTTCCACTGAGTCTGGACAACTCCTGGACCTGCAGCTGGGTCTCCCCTGGGTCTGGACCTCCCCTTTAGCTGCACCTGGGACTCAATTTCCCATGGACCTCCCCTTGGTCTAGACCTCCCCTCCACCTATGCATGGGCCTTCCTGAGTCTGGACACCAATTCACCTGTACCAGGACCACATCTGCACCTGGGCCTCCCCTTACCTCCCCTGGGTCTCCTGAGGGCCTGGGCCTCCCCTGAATGAGTACATGGGCCTCTCCTGCTCTTCAGCCTTACCTGGGCTGTCCCTGGGCCTCAGCTGGGTCTGGACCAACCCTCCATGTGTATCTTGGCTTCCCCTAGCTCTCTCCACCTGCATGTGGGCCTCCCTGAGGTCTGGACTACCACTGCTCCTCCTGAACCTAATCTATACCTGGGCCTCCCCTGACTTCCCCTGGGCCTCCTGAGGACCAGGGCCTCCCCAGAAGGAATACGAGGGCCTCATCTGCTTTGGGCTATATCTAGGATGTCCCTGGGCTTCACTTGGGTCTAGACTCTACCTGAGCCTTTCATGAGTCTGGACCTCTCCTGCACCTGCACCTGGGCCTCTCCTATGTCAGACCTCTCTTTCATTTGTACATGGCGTTGCCCTGAATATGGACCCTCCTGGGCACTCCCCTGGCTCTGGACCTCCCAAGAATATGTACCTGGGTCTCCTCTGGGTATGAACCGTGCCTGGACCTCCCCTGAGTTTGGACCTGCCCTGCACCTGGACTTGGACCTCCCCTGGTTCTGGACTTCCCTGTACCTGTACCTCAGCTCCCAGCTTCTAAATTACATTTTACCTGTACCTGGGCCTCCCCTAGTCCTCTCAGGGGCCTCCTCTGGGCCTCCCCAGGGGTGGGCCTCATCTATAACTGTACAACCTACACCTGCACTAGAACCTCATCTGGGCCTCGGCCTCCCCTTAACCTGCCCCTGGACATCTCCTGGGTCTGCACGTCCATTTAACCTGCAGCTGGGCCTCCCCAGGATCTGGATCTCTCCTGCATCTGTACCTGGGTCTCCCCTGGCTGTGGACTTTCCCTACAACTGTGCCTAGGCCTCCTCTGTGCCAGAGCCACCCCTTCACCTGTACTTGGGCCTCTCCTGGCCCAGTTACAAACAACACCTGTACCTGGGGTTCCCATGGATGTAAACCTCAACTTCGCCTGTGCCTGGGCTTCCCCTGGACCTCTCCTGTGTCTGGACCAACCCCTCACCTGTACCTGGCCCTCCCCTGCAACTCCACTGGGTCAAGACCTCCTCTACACCTGTATCTGGTCCTCCAAGGTCCTGGACACCACAAGAACATGTACCTGGGATGCCGTTGGGTTCAGCTCTCCTCAGCACCCATAACTGGATCTCCCCTGGGTCTACAATTGCCCTGCACCTGTACCTCAGCTTCCCAGCACCTACATTACACGGTATGTATATCTGGGCCTCCCTGGCCCCGTGCCTCACCTTTCCCTGCCGCTGGGCCTCTCCTGGATATCCTGTTCACCTTCACCTGGGTCTCCCTAGGATATGGACGTTTCCTGCACCTGCACCTGGGCCTCTCCTGGGTCAGACCTCACCGTCATTTATACCTGGGGCTGTGCTGGGTATGGAAATTCCTGGGTACTCTCCTGGTTCTGACTCCCCAAGCACCAGAACTTGGATCGCCCCTGGAATTAGTTCTACTCAGCACCTGTCCCTGGGCCTCCACTGGAATGAGTTCTCCTCAGCACCTTTCCCCAGATCTCCCCCAGAATTAGTTCTACCCAGCACCTGGTCCTAGGCCTCCCCTAGAATTAGTCTGCCTCAGCACCTGTCGCTGGGTTTCCCCTGGAATTAGTTCTCCTCACCACCCATCTCTGGGTTTCCACTGGAATTAGTTCTCCACAGCGCCTGTCCCTGGGTTTCCCCTGGAATTAGTTCTCCTCAGCACTTCGCCTTAGGCTCCCCTGGAATTAGTTCTCCTCAGAACCTGTACCTGGGCCTCCCTGGAATTAGACCTCCCCAGCACCAGGGTCTCCCCTGGAATTATTTGTCCTCAGCACCTGTCCCTAGGTCTCCCCTGGATTTAGTTCTCCTCAGCACCTGTCCTTGGGCCTCCCTGGGAATGAGTTCTCTTCAGAACCTGGACCTGGGCCTCCCCTGGAATTAGTTCTCCTCAACACCTGGGTCTCCCCTCAGAATTAGTTCTCCTCAGCACCTCTCCCTGGGTCTCCCCTGGAATTATTTCTTCTCAGCACCTGCATCTGGGCCTCACCTGGAATAAATCTCAGCACCTCTACCTGCGTCTCCCCTGGAATTAATCTCAGCACCTCTACCTGCATCTCCTCTGGAATTAGTCCCCTCAGCACCAGTCCCTGGGCCTCCCCTGGAATTTTTTCTCTTCAGACTTGTGCTTGGGTCTCATATGGAATTAGTTCTCCTCAGCACCTGTCCCTGGGCCTCCCCTGGAATTTTTTCTCCTCAGACTTGTCCTTGGGTCTCCCCTGGAATTAGTTCACCTCAGCACCTGTTCCTAAGCCTCCCCTGGAATTAGTTCTCCTCAGTACCTCTACCTGGGCCTCCACTGAAATTAGTTCTCCCCACCAGCCCTGGGCCTCCCCTGGAATTACTTCTCCTCAATACCTGGCCCCGGATCTCCCCTGGAATTAGATCTCCTCAGCACCTGTCTCCAGGGTTCCCATGGAATTAGTTCTCCTCGGCACCTGTCCCTGGGCCTCCCCTGGAATTTTTTCTCCTCAGCACCTGTCCCCAATATCCCCTCAATTTGTTCTCCTCAGAACATGTCCCTGGGCCTCCCCTGGAATTAGTTCTCCTCAACACCTGGACCTGGATCTCCCCTGGAATTAGATCTCCTTAGCACCTGTCTCCAGGGCTCCCATAGAATTAGTTCTCCTCAGCACCTGTCCCTGGGTCTCCACTGCACTTAATTCTCCTCAGCGCCTCTACCTGGGTCTCCCCTGGAATTAGCTCTCCTCAACACCTGTCCCTAGCCTCCCCTGGAATGAGTTGTCCTCAACACCTCTAGCTGGGCCTTCCCTGGAATTAGGTCTCCTCAGCACCTCTACCTGGGCCTCCTGTGGAATTAGTTCTACTGGGGACCTGTCCTTGGGTCTCCCCTGGAATTAGTTCTCCGCAGCACCTGGTCACCTGGAATTATTTGTCCTCAGCACCTGTCCCTGGGTCTCCCCTGGAATTAGTTCTCCTCAGAACCTGCATCTGGTCCTCCCTGAGACCCCTCAGCACTGGGTCTCCCCTGGAATTAGTCCTCTTCTGCACCAGACCCAGGCCACCCCTAGAATTATTTTCTCCTCAGGACCTGTCTCTGGGACTCCCCTGGAATTAGTCCCCCTCAGCACTTGTCCCTGGGCCTTTCCTGGAATATGTGCTCCTCAGGACCCGCCCCTGAGTCTCACCTGGAATTAGTTCTCTTCAGCACCTGTCTCTGGATCTCCCCTGTAATTTTTTCTCCTCAGCACTTGTCCCTGGTTCTCCCCTGGACTTACTTATCCTCAGAACCTCTACCTGGGCCTCCCCTGGAATTTGTCCCCCTCAGGACCTCTCGCTTGGCATCCCCTGGAGTTAGTTGACCTCAGCACCTCTACCTGGGCCTCCCCTGGAATTAGGTCTCCTCAGCACCTCTACCTGGGCCTCCCCTATAATTAGTTCTCTTCATCACCAGTCCCTGAGTCTCCCCTGGGTTTAGTTCTCCTTAGCACTTGTGCTTGGCCTCCCCTGGAATTAATTCTCCTCAGAACCTATACAGGGACCTCCCCTGGAATTAGTTCTCCTCAGCACCTCTACTGGGTGGTCTCCTGAATAGCGATACCTGGGCCTGCCATGGAATTATTTTTCCTCAGCACTTGTCCCTGGGTCTCCCCTGGAATTAGTTCTCCTTAGTAACTTTACCGTGGCCTCCCCTTGAATTAGTTCTCCTCAGCACTTGTAGCTGGGTCTCCCCTGGATTTAGCTCTCCTCAGGACCCGTCCCTGGGCAACCCCTGGAATTTCTTTTCCTCCAGACCTGTCCCTGGGTCTCCCCCGGAATTAATTCTCCTCAGCACGACTTCCTGGGGCTCCCCGGGAAAATGTTCTCCTCAGCACCTGTCCCTGAGTCTTCCCTGGATTAGTTTTCCTCAGCACCTGTGCTTGGGCCTCCCCTGGAATTAATTCTCCTCAGAACCTGTACAGGGACCTCCCCTGGGTTTAGTTCTCCTCAGCACCTTTTCCTGGGTCTCCCCCTGGAATTCGTTCTCCTTAGCACCTGTCCTGGAAATACTGGAATGAGTTCTCCTCAACAACTGTCCCTGGGCCTCCCCTGGAATTGGTACTCATGAGCACCTCGTGGGCCTACTCTGGAATTAGGTCTCCTCAGCACCTGTACCTGGGCCTCCCTTAGAATTAGTTCTCCTCAGCACCAGTCCCTGAGTCTCCCCTTGGTTTAGTTCTCCTCAGCACCTGTCCCTGGGTCTTCCCTGGAATTAGTTCTCCTCAGCACCTCTACTGGGTGGTCTCATGAATAGCGATACCTGAGCCTGCCATGGAATTATTTCTCCTCAGCACTTGACCCTGGGCCTCCCCTGGAATTAGTTCTCCTCAGCACTCGTCCTGGGTCTCCGCTGGATTTAGGTCTCCTCAGCACCCGTCCTTGGGACTCCCCTGGAATTACTTTTCCTCATCACATGTACCTGGGTCTCCCCTGGAATTAGTTCTCCCCAGCAGTACTCCTCAGCAACTCTACCGGAGCCACCCTTGGAATTGGGTCTCGTCAGCATCTGTATGTGAGCCTCCTGTGGAATCATTTCTCCACAGCACCAGGCCCTGGGCATCCCCTGGAATTTCTTTTCCTCCAGACCAGTCCCTGGGTCTCCCCTCCATTTAGTTCTCCTCAGCACGACTTCCTGGGGCTCCCCGGGAAAAGGTTCTCGTCAGCACCTGTCCTGGGTCTCAGCCCCACCGGCACCTCCTCACCTGCACGTGCTCCAGGTCCGGCTGGAACCAGACAGGACTGGAGCTGCCCCAGGGGCAGCGGCCCTCTGGGTCGGAGGGTCTCTGGGCCCCTCGGCACAGGGGCTCTAGAGAAGCTGGGCCCCCGGGCAGACGGCAGAGGGAGGCAGGTGCCGGGGGTCAGAGGCACAGCCGTGGGCCTGCGACCAGGGGGACGGAGCCCGGCGCCGTCCTTCCAGACGCCCTCGCAGGCCGGGCCGCTCGATCAGACCCAGGTCCCGAGGGTCAGTGGCACCAGCACCGACTGCGGCCGGCTCCTTCCACGTCTGTCCTTCCTGGGCGGGAGCCCCCTGCCTGCCCCGGGGTACAACGGCCCCAGCGGGATCCGCACCCCGCGGGGCGGCTCATTAACCCGGATGGCTGTCCCACCGGCTTGGGTCCCCAGTGGGGCGCGCAGCAGCCACACGGCCGCACCCCAGCGCGGAGCCCGGAGCCCGGCCCAGAGCCCACCGCCTCCCCGTGTGCAGCGGGAGGCCTGGGGCTCGGCCACGCCCACCGCCTCCCCGTGTGCAGCCGGAGGCCTGGGGCTCGGCCACGCCCACCGCCTCCCCGGCTCCGCCTCCATCCACGCGCCACCCTCGGCGGCCCGGGTCCTGCCCAGCTGGGCCCCAGGCAGGTGGCCCCAGGGAAGAAGGATTCGGGCTGGGTCTGTGTCACGGTGGTATATTGTGATATTTTCGGCTGTTACTCCCACAGCATTACAGACCCCACCGAAAACCCCGCCCCGGGAGTCCCAGCCCCTCCCTGCCCCAGGCCCAGCAGGGACACCAGCCGTGGAGTTTGAGTGAGGACACGTCGCTGATCCGGCCGGACCGTCCTGCCGGTGCCAGGACTCCCCTCAGTCTGGTCCGATCCCGACCTCACCTGAGGCCCCTGGGACCCTCGATGCCCACCGCGAGTCCGGAGGTTTCCGGAAGACCACACCCTCCCCCAGGGCCGCCCTTGGCACCTCTGGGCACACACCCCCACCCTGGGAGAGAATGCCCGAAGGACGCACGGCTGACCCCCCAGGGCTGCCCCCAGAGCCCAGACCCACCCGGTGCCCCCAGAGGACCCGGAGCAGCCCCACACCTCCGCTGCCCGCCCACGGAGTCTTGGCATCTGCCCACCCCTGCAAGGGCCCTCCCCTCCTCCCCGGGGAGGCAGGGCAGGAGAGGACGACCAGACACCCCCAGCTGCCCGGGACTGTGGGGCAGGTGCACGGGACACCTGTGCGGACGGGCCCAGCAGGCGCCTGCAGCAGGGAAGGGGTCCTTCCGCCACGCGCCTGGCTTTTTGACAAGGAACTTCCCACTGTGTTACTACGGTGCCTATGGCCACAGTGACAGACCCCACGGCGAAAACCCCGCCGGACCCCGGGGCCCTCCAGTCTGGCCCTGAGGGACAGAGCTAGGACCCTGGGTCCCCCGAGCCAGCAGCAGCAAGTTCGGCCCATGGGCTTGTGTTCAGCCGCAGCGTCCACCCACAGCCGCGGCCTGGAAGGGCCAGGATGGCCACGCATCTCCCATCGAGCTGGCAGGCACAGCCCTGGCTTCCCGGCCTCGGGTGGGAGGAATCGGGAAGGACAGAGCCTCCAGTGCGCCAACTGTCAGGGGCCCAGCTCCCCATGAGCAGGACCCCCAGAGACCCGGGCCAGGCTGACAAGAGTGGACACGGGCTAGGCCTGTAGCAGAAGCTCATGCCTGATGTTCGACGCAGCACGAGGCTCACGGGCAGTGGAGCACCCCCGGCCCCGGCATCCCGACGGAGGTGGCTCCTGCTCCAGGCCTGGCCATCGGGGATCCATGGCCTCTCCCCCAGGAGAGGGGCTGTGCAGGCTCTGCTGTGGGCTGTCTTGCTGGTCATGGCCAGGAGGTGCTAGAAACCCAGCCCCAGCAGGCGGCTCCGGGGAAAGCCCCTCAGAGGAGCCGGCCCAGACCAGCAGCACGGGCGCCCGTGCCCCCCTGCACAGGCTCTGCAACGGTGCCCGCTGTTGTGCTGCTCTCCAGACCTGCGGGGCTCCAGGGGACGGACACTGTCCAGGGTCTCGTCTGGCTCTCATCCACACAGCCGTCCCCCCGGCTCTGGCCGCTGCCACACCCTCCTGTGCCCACATCCAGCCTTCTGTCCCCAGGGGCTGCGTTCCTCGGGTGGGGGTCTACGGTGTGGACCTTCCCGGCAGAAAGGCCGCAGGATGGCAGGGATTTTAACCGGGCACGTCGCCCCAACTACTCAGACATACGGACGACGCGGCAAAGCTCCGGCCCACGTCTTCCAGAAGGGCGACCTGGCTGGCACAGGCAAAGGGCAGTGGCCTTGGGGACAGTCCCCTCACAAGGCCTCGCTGAGAGCCACCCCCTCCTCCCCCACCATCCACCCCATCCAGGGTCCCTCGGACCTGAGCCCAAGTGCAGCCCAAGGCCCTGCCAGCCCACCCCAGGCTCCCACGAGCGGACAGGTCCTCACCGGCCAGCGCATGCCCCGCCCACCCTCCTGGGGCAGCCAGTCTGAGCTCCCTGATGCAGCCGACCGCACAGCCCATGTCCAGCCTGCGCAAGTGCATCTCAGCCTGGTGTCCACAGGAAGGACTCAGAGATGTGGCGTCCACCTGGCAGCCATCCAGACGTCCTGGGTATAGCCTGTGCCCTCCCGGCCCAGCCCAGGGGCGGCCGACGGCAGCTTCCTGTCTCCCACCCCAGCGCCTGGCATGTGGAGGGCAGCTCCAGCCCCTCCACAGCCCTGGTGGCCCCTGCACAACCCCCTTTCCTGAGGAGGCCCCTCCTGCCAGCCCCGCCTCCTGGTGCCCGGCCCGGGTTCTTGTCACGGGGCCTCCGACAGTGGTCTAGATGACTACGGGTACCACAGTGACGCCTCCCATAGCGGCAACAGAGCCCACTGCTCCCCGGGGCCCACCTCTGGCCCCTTTGAGTCTGGGGCTCTGGCCTCTGGGAGGACGGGACCCTCGTGCTCAGGGCCTCCAGGCTGACTGCTTCTAAACGATGAGGCAGTGTCCAGTGTGGCCGGAGGGGCTGTGATGGGACCGGGGAAGGAGGAAACCACAGGCCTGTGAGCAGGGAGAGCCCCTGCCCTCCCCCCAGGACACAGAGTGCAGAGCCCCCGGGATGGGCTTCACCGGCCCAGCGCAAGGGAACCCGTCATCTGCCAAGTGTCCCTCTGTAGAGGCTCCGTCAGCACCTCCATGGTGGGGGGCCGAGGACTGGCCAGGCCCACCCCTCTAAGGAGCAGGCTGGGAGTCCAAGGGGGAGCCCAGGGCCCTGTCCCGGTGCCCCCCTGCTGCCCGTGTTCCCCAGGGGCCACCTGGAGACGCCAGGCTCTTCTCTGTCAACAAATGGGCCACACGGGGGTCGGCACCCCCGGGGAACCCAGACCCCCCCCAGTCAGCCCCCATCTCCCAGCCCACCTGCACTCAGCCTCCCAGGGGAACAGCTGCCTCAACTTGTGCCTCCAAGGCAGGCTGAAGGGGCCCTGGCCTCCACCAGGACGGGGTGGGCAGCCACGAGCTGGGCCCTCCCCCAGCCCCGGGGACAGGCCATATTGTCTGAGCGTCTGTCACTGTGGGTACTGGAGTAGTATCTCCCACAGTGACATGTCCGGTGCTCAAAACCATCCGTCCTCACCGGCCCACTGTCCCCTGCTAGAGCTGGTCCCGTCCCCTCCCACCGACCTCCCTCCATCCTAGGGGGTTGGTGAGCTCAAGTCAGCTCCCGTCCCAAGCACCGGGCAGTGCAGGCCAACCCGGGATGCAGCAGACTGAGCGCCGGGGTCCCGGGCAAGCACCTGTTGAGGAGCGGACCTGCGCAGCACTGACCCTGGCCCTCCGCCCGCCTGTGCTCACGCCGGCCCCACCTCGCCCCAGGACGGCAGGACAGAACGGGCTTCTGGCCACACACAGGAGGCCCTCCCTGCAACCTGGGCTCAGGCCTGGGCAGGTGGGCAGGGGCGGTCGGCCGGCAGGCCCTGTCTGGAGAGCCCTGCCCCCGGCACCCCCTGCCAGCGGCCCCCCACCTCACCTCCTCTGCCTGCTCCCTCTGCTCTCCCCTCCCCTGCCCCTGGGCTTTCTGTGCCAGGACTTCCTCGAGGACTTGCAGCGGTGACCAGCCTCCCAGCAAATGCCAGGCAGCCCTAAGGTGGGACGGCTCAGGCCTGAAGCCCACCGACCGCACCTGAGCTCACTCCCCTGCGCTCTGCCTGAGCCCGGGGCGCTTGCCTGTCCCCCAGGTCCCAGCTCCCCTCGCCCAGCCCCTGCCTGGTGGAGGAGAAGTGCCTGGGGTGCAGCTAGGGCAGGGGGAGGGGCTGGGGCAGCTGCGGGCAGAGCTGAGGACGCCCCACCCCCGCCCACACCCCACACCTGGGGAACAGGCCTGACTGGCGGTTCCGCACCAGCCCCTCTCGTGGTGGAGCGGTGCTGCCTTCCGCCCTCTGCCCCCGTCCCCGGGGAGCCCCTCACTGACACAGTGACCAGCCAGCAGGGCTGAGGGCAGACCCCTCCCAGACCGGACGCACCCAGTACGCCCAGGGGGCTCCATGGGAAGGAGGGCTGAGCACGGCAGGGCGGCTCCGGACGGGCTGACGGGGCGGGCGGGGGCGGCCAACCTGTGCCTCAGAGCCCACCCACCTGCAAGCTGACCACGGACGAGACTGGAAGCACCTCAGGGTCCTCGCTCACAGCGCCCAGCGTGCGGACGCCCACACCCCTCGGTTTGAGCCCAGGAGGTTTCTGAGCCCGCCTGTGTCACCGTGGCTACAGTAGCAGCTGGATCCACAGTGACACTCTCCAGGCCATAAACCCCGGCCCACAAGCGGGCCCCGGGCGGAGGGGCCTGCCTCCTGGTGCGCTGCTGTGCCTGCCCTCCCAGCCCATGGGCACCCCCACAGCCTCGCCCTGCGTCCTCAGCGGCCAGCGACAGCCCGAGGACAGGCCCCGGTGCAGGAGACCACCGTGGCCTCCCCGCCCTGGGACCATTGGTGGATTTTGTACAGGCCTGAAGCAGGGTGAGTGTTAGCGGATGGGGCTCACGGTGCTTCAGGCCATTCATAAAAACCTCAGTGCCAGGGACGTCTGGGTGGCTCAGTTGGTTAAGCCACTGCCTTTGGCTCAGGTCATGATCCCAGTGTCCTGGGATCCAGTCCCACATCGGACTCTCTGCTCAGTGGGAGCCTGCTTCTCTCTCTGCCTCTGCCTGCTCGTGCGCTTGTGCTTGCGCTCTCTCTCTCTCTGACAAATAAATAAATAAAAATATTAAAAAAAAAAAAAAAAACCTCAGTGCCGGTCCCCACCACGCAGGAGACTTGGCCCAGCAGCCCAGCCCGCAGTGCGGAGGCCCCGAGGCCAGGAGCAGCCCCGAGTCAGTGCAGCCTACCAGAAGCCGGCGCTGACAGGCTGCCTGGGCCCAGCCCCAAAGTAGTGCTCGGACAGTGGAGCCCTGTGCCCAGCCAGGCCGTGTCTGCGGGCTCCTCAGGTAACCGGGCAGCCGCGATGCCCTCAGCAGCTCCATTTCACGGTGAGGACAGGAGGCCGGCGCGGTCACTGTGCGGCCAGGCCCTGTCCTCAGCCTCCCTCATCTGCCCTGCGGCCCCTGGCCAGAGCAGACCCTCCAGGCCAGCATCCCTCAGGGACACCTCTGCTCCTGCGGCCCGCGCCCTGGGGCAGACCCCCCATGCCATGCATCCTAAGCCGGTGCCGAGCACGGGCCGCCATCCTCTGCCACGGGCCAAGGCTGTCTGGCCACCAGCTCCCTAGGGCAGACTTGCAGGGGCCACGGCTGGACACAGCGCGACTGGGCCTAAGCCCCTCCCCGCCCCCCAGAATGTGCAGCGGGTGGGCCGTGCACACAGTGCAGCTCAGCTGACAGCAGCCCGGGCAGCACCAGGAAAACTGCCCAAGGAGACCCCGCCCCTCTGTCCACCTCCGCTGAGCCCACGCCCTCCCCGGGCAGACGCCATCCAGGCAGCAATCCCCCGGGGCTCCCGCACTGCAGCCTGCCGGGTCCTCCAGGGCCGCTGTCCAGCACCGAGGACTCAGCCGCCCCGGGCAGCCAGAGGGCCCAGCCCACTGTGGAGCCTGGGGAGCTCTGGGTGCCTGGGATACTCCACCGACGGACCCACCAGCTGGTCACTCTAGAGCCCGTCCCCCAAGGCTCTGAGCCCCCACCACAGGCAGGGGCTGGGGCGGCACTCACAGGGCTCCTTCCTGGGAGAAGGCCCCACGCGTCGGGGCCCCTCACCTGCCGGCGCTGGTCACAGGGAGAGTGTGGGCCTGAAAGGCAGCGGAGCCTGGGGCTCAGCTGCAGGCCGGCAGGCAGGAAGCAGACACGCTCCAGGGCACAGAGCCCCCCCCCCCCCCCCGCTCCAGGGCACAGAGCCCCCCCCCCCCCCCCCCTCCCCGGGTCCCCCCCCCCCACGCCCCTCCCTTCACTGCCCTCCCTGCACTCAGGCCTGCTAGGTTCTCAGGACTCTGCAGGGGTTCCTGGCGATTTCTTTTCGGGTTCGGTTTTTCCTCTTACTCCCAGCACCTCGATCCCGCACTCACCGCCCGCTCGTTCATGGTCTGTCACCCCAGAGAACCTAAGCCAGGCCCTGGGGGTCCCACATTTGCACACATGATGCGTGAGGCTGTGACTGGGAGGGCATGGCTGGGAAGCTGGGTCGCTCTCCTGCTGGAGTCAGTCAGGGCAGCTACCTGGAGGAGGAGGCGCTATCACTGCAGGTGGAGAGGAAAGCGTGCAGGACCTGGCAATGGGGGCCCAGGACACCCCCGGGAGGGCAGGGAGCCTGAGGACTCTGTGTCTCCCCGAGACCCACACGGGAGCTTGGGGACCAGCCGGAGCCCAAGACAGGAGCCATCGTCCCAGACAGTGGTGGACGGGGCGGAGGTCACGGGGACCCAGACGCACAAGGTCCAGGAACAGAGAAGCTCTCCCTGCCCTGGCACCCCCCGAGGCACAGGACAAAAACAAGCCCGTGCCCCCAGGCAGGGGGACAAGCACTGCCTTTTTTCAGGTCCCACACAGACACCCGGGAATCTGACTGGACCGTGGATTCAGACAGAGCCGCCTGGGTCCGGGATGGCCAAGGTGGTCCCAGGGAGCCCCAGGCAGCCCTGCGTGAGGACCTGTCCCTTCTCGGCCATGGCCAGTGGTCAGGAAGGAAGCTGTACCATTCCTCATGCCCCAGAACACAGGAGCTCCGTGCGCTCCCTCCCCCAACAACAACCACCTGAGCCAGCCCTTGCCACGACCCCCACCCCACGCAGACGGTCACCCCACCCCACCCCCGGCCCACCACCCTGGGGAGGCTGCTGCTGTCCCCTACGCTATCACCAGAACAGGTCTGAGGACCCTCCGCCCAGCTCACTGGGATGACACCCATGACCCCATGACCCAAGACCGGCCCAACCCTCCACAGCCAGGCCTGTCCACCCAGGACTCATGACCCCATGCCCCCTGGTGCCACACGCTGAAGCGGGCTGTGGGCTGCCCTGCAGAGCTCCGCCAGGCCCTCACCCCTCTGTGGGGCTATCCCAGTGCCCAGCCCAAATCCATTCTCCCCTCATCTTCCAGCTCAGAGTCGCCTGTGACCTGGTGGCCACAGCACCCACGTCTGGTCAGTGAGATATACTTGCGGATAGGGCACTTCCAGAGTTCGGTTTGCTGTTTGCTGTCTGCCCATCCTGGGATGTAGGTGCAGTGCCCCGAGATGAGCATCCCCTTTGCGCACCTACTAAATGCAGCGAAACCAGAGAGGGAGCTTTAGTCCCCAGTGGCGTTCAGCGATTCCTCCGTTCTCACGTGAGGGCGATAACCTCCGTGTGGCTAAGCTGCTGCAGTGGGGTTTCCGTTAGACCCGTCCTGACTGGTCCCCACAGAGGACATCCCAGCCACCATCTGCACTGGGCTCATGCTGTGGGTCCCCTCTGCTGTCCCCCATCTCCCCACCTGCTCCCACAGCTCATTTGACCAGCAAGAGAGAAAAGGATGCCCCATCATCCAGGCATCCACCAGCCTGCTTACATGTGGGGTGGGAGTGGGGGGCCCTAGGGAGGCCATCCTTAAAGATGGCCAACAGGACACAGCCACGCGGGACCACACCAGACACTGGGAGGGGCCGCCCGCCCACCCTGTGCTTTCCCTCACGTAAAAGCAAGAATGGAGGCCATGTGGGATGATTCTCTTTTCCATTACAGGAGTGTTGTTACTTAATCAAGCCAGACAGGCTGCAAGCCGGGTCATTAACAGGGGCCTACAGAGGTGGCCTGTGCGGAAGCACAGAGTGGTGTCTATGATGTGTCCTCTGTCCCCCGATCACGCTTCCTTGCACCTGGCGACCCGAGCTGCCCAGACCTTCACTTGCACTTTGCTGTATTAGTGCTCGATGTTAAGACGCATCCATGCCACAGCAAAGGAAACAGTCAACAAAGCAAAGATGCAACCCACGGAATGGGAGAAGATATTTGCAAATGACAGCACGACACAAGCTTGATATCCAGGATCTATAAAGAACTCCTCAAACTCAACACACACAAAACAGACAATCATATTAAAAAAATGGGCAGAAGGGGCGCCTGGGTGGCTCAGTGGGTTGGGCCTCTGCCTTCGGCTCGGGTCATGGTCCCAGGGTCCTGGGATCGAGCCCCACATTGGGCTCTCTGCTCTGCGGGGAGCCTGCTTCCTCCTCTCTCTCTGCCTGCCTCTCTGCCTACTTGTGATCTTTGTCTGTCAAATAAATAAATAAAATCTTTAAAAAAAAAAAATGGGCAGAAGATATGAACAGACACTTCTCCAATGAAGACAAGCAAATGGCTATCAGACACATGAAAAAAGGTTCATCATCACTAGCCATCAGGGAAATTCAAATTAAAACCACCTTGAGATACCACCTTACACCAGTTAGAATGGCCAAAATTAGCAAGACAGGAAGAGGATGTGGAGAAAGGGGAACCCTCTTACACTGTTGGTGGGAATGCAAGTTGGTGCAGCCACTTTGGAGAACAGTGTGGAGATTCCTCAAGAAATTAAAAATGGAGCTTCCCTATGACCCTGCCATTGCACTACTGGGTATTTACCCCAAAGTTACAGATGTAGTGAAAAGAAGGGCCATCTGTACCCCAATGTTTATAGCAGCAATGGCCATGGTCGCCAAACTGTGGAAAGAACCAAGATGCCCTTCAACGCATGAATGGATAAGGAAGATGTGGTCCATATACACTATGGAGTATGATGCCTCCGTCAGAAAGGATGAATACCCAACTTTTGTAGCAACATGGACGGGACTGGAAGAGATTATGCTGAGTGAAATAATTCAAGCAGAGAGAGTCAATTATCATATGGCTTCACTTATTTGTGGAGCATAACAAATAGCATGGAGGACAAGGGGAGATGGAGAGGAGAAGGGAGTTGAGGGAAATTGGAAGGGGAGGTGAACCATGAGAGACTATGAGCTCTGAAAAACAATCTGAGGGTTGTGAAGGGGCGGGGGGTCGGAGGTTGGGGGAACCAGGTGGTGGGTATTGGAGAGGGCACGGATTGCATGGAGCACTGGGTGTGGGGCAAAAATGATGAATACTGTTACGCTGAAAAATAAAAAAATTAAAAAAAAACCTTCCTCGAGCTCATGTCATGATATTGGAGTCCCAGGATCAAGTTCTCTATTGGGCTCCCTGCTCAATGGGGAGTCTGCTTCTCGCTCTTACCCTCTACCCTCTCATACTCTCTTTCGTTTGCATTCTCTCTCTCAAATAAATAAATAAAATCTTTTTTTAAAAAATGCATCCGTGCCGGGCTTCGTAAGAGGACAAGGTCTGTACAGTCGGGTCCATTAGACACGACCTGCGGGGCTGGAAATAGCGAGAATCGACATCTGCGCAGGCTGCATTGGCATGTCCTCCCGGCCCAGGACCAGGCGCCTGCGGACGAGCTCCGCCTGTGATCTGTGTGAGCCTGCAGCCCGGGCGCCCGCAGCCCGCGGGGAAGCCCGCCCCAGGCACCCTCACCAACCGCAGCAGGAGCATGGAGACGGAGGCCCCTGGGGCCCTGCTCACCCGCACCGCAGGTCCCTGGCACTTTAGGACCCGCCTCCAGCTCCCCAGACGCGCCCCTGTGTGCAAGGCAGGGCCTGTGAGCGCCCCATCCGGGCTTCAGCACCCACAATGTACCCGTCACATCGGAACTGTCCCGCGCACACCCGCCCTCCAAGCCCTCCGCAGGACCCCCACCCCGGCGCACCTGCTGGAAACCCTCCCGGAGTACCCTCCGTCTTCAGACAAAACCCCACAGCCCCTCCGCTGGCCCTGACTGGCCCCTGATGGGGCTCGATCCCCCCACCGGTGAGGTCCTCCCTGGGGTCACGTCACCGGGCAGGTCGTCCCCTCGGAAGCCTCGGCGGCTGCGCCTCCCCCAGCCCGGGGACCACGGATGCCAGTCCTGCTCCTCCCACTCGCTCCTCCCCGGCCTGGGGGCGGGGGCAGGAAGGGCCGCCCCTCCCCGCGGTCCCACCACCTGCGGGTCGCAGGGAGAGGTGGCCAGGAACCCGAAACCAACCGTCAGGCGCGGGTCCGGGCAGTATCTGGAACTTCCTTAAGCGTCTCCAGAAAACAGCAGCGCAGACCCGGCGGCAGGTAACGAACCTCGGTGCGGAGGTGGAGGGGCTCGAGGCCGCGCGGCGCACGGGCGGCCTGCTCTCCGCCGGCCCGCGGTCCGCTGTCAGCTGCTTCAGAGGCCCTGGGCGACCGAACATCAGAGACTTGCTGCCGCTCCACAAGCAGCTGCCCGTCCCGCAGGAGGTGCGGAGCCGCCAGGACAGCGCCCAGGGCCAGGCCGCGGGGGAGGTGGCAAGCCGTCGGCCTCTAGGTGACAGAGCCACAGAGCCACGTCAGCACTTCCGGACGTCGGCCTGGGAGGCGCTCAGGTGCTGCCACGCCACAGAGTCCGGCGGGGACGGCCCGGTCTCAGGATCCCCGGGGCCACGGAGAGGACGAGGCGCCGGAGGGCGGCGAGGCGCCCAGGCACCCGAGCGGGAACCCCGTCCACACCAGGAGCCCCGCAGGGCCCTCAGCTCAGCGTTGCCATCAACGGGCGGCCGCCATCCGGCCCCATCCGGCCACCGCCACCAGAGTGGGAGCCCAGTGCGCAGCGGACCCCAGCGCCGCCCCACCCGCTGGGGTCGAGGGACACAGGGGCGCAGCGCGGGTCTGCAGGGTGTGGCGCACAGGGAGGTGGTGGCTGCTTTTCCCCCAGGGTTTACTGAAGGAGAGGCCGCCGTCCTGCAGCTCCGGGCTGGAGACCACGATGTGGCCATTTTTACTCACATCCTCTAAAGAGGCTCAAGTGCCTTCAGGGAACAAAAGCCACAGAGAAAAACTGGAAGCAGCTCACACCGACCCGACCCTGGCAAGGGGTGGTGCAACTCTGCTGACACAGAGACCCCTGGTGCAGGTGCAGCCAGGCCCCTCCCCCAGAAGACCCACGGGAAGGACAGGGAACCACGCGTACGGAGCACTCAGCACTGCACAGCTCCAGCTCTGGGGAAAATACTAGATAGATTTTGAGGTTGTTTCTCGCGATTCACTGATATTTCAGGTTAAAATTTTTTCTTTTTCCTTTTTTTTCCTTTTCAACAACTTTCTTATTTTATCAATTCTTTATTTTTAAGCCTTTTTTAACTTTCATTTTTACATTTACATTTTCTACCTACATTCTTCATTTTTTGCTTCCTTTCACTATATTCAATTTTATTTTTCTTTTTTTTTATGGGAATTTTTTTTTAAAGATTTTATTTATTTATTTGACAGAGATCACAAGTAGACAGAGAGGCAGGCAGAGAGAGAGAGAGAGAGAGGGAAGCAGGCTCCCCGCTGAGCAGAGAGCCCGACGCGGGACTCGATCCCAGGACCCTGAGATCATGACCTGAGCCGAAGGCAGCGGCTTAACCCACTGAGCCACCCAGGCGCCCTTATTTTTCTATATATATAAAAGTTTTGCTTCCTTTACAATTTTGGGATTTAGTGTCTTCTAACACAGAGACCAAAATGCACCCAGGACCAAGTGGATCACCTTGTTTTGTCTGCCTGTGAGATTATATTCTTTATTCCCTTTTTTTTTCTTATATTTTTGGTTTCAGACTCTTGAGACTTATCTACTGTGTATTTCACTGGGGTTGTTGTTAATCTTGTTTATTTTGTTCTCCCATTCATCTATTCTTCTCTGAACAGAATGACTAGGAGGAGAAATTAACAACAAAAGAAAACCAGAGGTAACATTCTCTGATATAGATTTAATCAATATGGATATAAGTAAAATGTTAGAACTAGAATTCAGAAAAGAGATTATAGAGTTACTAGGTAGGCTTGAAAAAAGTATAAAAGACAATGGAGAATCCTTCAGTGCAGAAATAAAAAAACTAAAATCTAATAGGCTTAAGTTAAAAATGATTTAAGGGAGACATAGTCTAAAATAGATGCTCTAACAGCTAGGGTAAATGAAGCAGAAGAGTCAGTGACATAGAAGACAAAATGTTGGAAAGGATGGAAGTTGAGGAAAGAGAAAAACAGCTAATAGATCATGAGGGGGGGCTTTGAGAAATCAGTGATATCATAAAACAAAACAATATTAAAATCACTGGAGTCACAAAGGAAGAAGAAAGCGAGAGAGGGACAGAAAGTATTTTTTAGCAAATCACAGCTGAGAACTTCCCTAATCTGGGGAAGGAAACAGGCATGCATGTCCAGGAGGCACAGAGAACCCCCCTCAAGATCCATAAAGATAGATCAACACCCAGACATATAAAAGGGAAGCTTGCAAATCTCAGAGATAAAGAGACAATCTTGAAAGCACCTCAAGACAAGAACTCCTTAACCTACAGATATAGGAACATTAGACTGACATCAGACCTGTCCACAGAGACCCGGCAGGTCAGAAAGGGCTGGCATGAGCTATTCAGGGCTAAATGAGGAAAAATATGCAGCCAAGAATCCTTTATCTAGAAAGACTGTCATTCAGAATAGAAGGAGAGATAAAGAGCTTTCAGGACAAACAGAAACTAAAAGCATTTCTGATCACTAAACCACCCCTACAAGAAATATTAAAGGGGATACCTTAAGTGAAAAGACCCCAGAAGTAACATAGACCAGAAAGGAACAGAGACAATCTACAGAAACAGAAACTTTACAGGTAATTCAATGGCACTAAATTCATGTCCTTCAATAGTTATTCTGAATGTAAATGGGCTAAATGCTTCAATCAAAAGACATAGGGTATGATTGGATAAAAAAGCAAGACACATTGATATGCTGTCTGCAAGAGACTCACTTTAGGCCTAAAGACACCTCCAGACTGAAAGTGATGGGGTGAGGAACAATGCATTTATCACAGTAATGGACATAAAAAGAAAGCTTGTGATAGCAATCCTTCTGTCCCATAACTTAGGCTTTAAACCAAAGGGATGTAGAGGGATAATATATAATACTTAAAGGGTCTATCCAACATAAGATCTAACAATCATAAATATTTATGCTCCCAATTTGTAACCAGTCAATTATATGAAGCAATTAATAACAAAATTAAAGAAACACATTGATAATAATACAGTAATACTAGGGGACTTCACCATCCTACTTACTGCAATGGACAGATCATCTAAGCATATGATCAACAAGGAAACGAGGGCTTTGAATGACACACTGGACCCGATGGACATCACAGATACACTCAGAGCATTTCATCCTAAAGCAACAGAATACGTATTTTTTCCAGTGCACATGGAAGATTCTCCAGAAGAGATCACATACTGGGTCACAGATCAGGTCTCAACCAGTACCAAAAATGTGGGATTATTTCCTGTATACTTTCAGACCACAGTTCTTTGAAACTTGAACTCAGTCACAGGAGGAAATTTGGAAAGAACTCAAATACCTGAAGGTTAAAGAGAATCCTACTGAAGAATGAGTCAACCAGGAAATTGAAGATGTAGTGAAAAGAAGAGGCACATGCATCCCTGTGTTCATAGCAGCAACATCCACAATCGCCAAACTGTGGGAAGAGCCAAGATGCCCTTCAACAAACGAATGGATAAAGAAGATGTGGTCCATATATACAATCAGCCATCAGAAAGAATGAGTACCCAGCTTTTGCATCAACATGGACAGGACTGTATTATGCCTCCATCAGAAAGGATGAATACCCAACTTTTGTAGCAACATGGACGGGACTGGAAGAGATTATGCTGAGTGAAATAAGTCAAGCAGAGAGAGTCAGTTATCATATGGTTTCACTTATTTGTGGAGCATAACAAATAGCATGGAGGACATGGGGAGATGGAGAGGAGAAGGGAGTTGAGGGAAATTGGAAGGGGAGGTGAACCATGAGAGACTATGGACCCTGAAAAACAACCTGAGGGTTTTGAAGCGGCGGGGGGTGGGAGGTTGGGGGAACAAGGTGGTGGGTATTGGGAAGGGCACGGATTGCATGGAGCACTGGGTGTGGTGCAAAGACAATGAATACTGTTACACTGAAAACAAATTAAAAAAAAAAAACCATGGACAGGACTGGAGGAGATTAGGCTAAGTGAAGAAGTAAGTCAAGCCAAGAAAGATAATTATCATATGGTTTCACTCATACATGGAACATAAAGAAGGAAGGGAAGGAACATTAGGGGAAGGAAGAGAAAACTGAAGGGGGGAGAATCAGAGGGGGAGACAAACCATAAGAGACTATGGACTCCAGGAAACAATCTGAGGGTTTTATAGGAGAGTGGGTTGAGGGGATGAGTTGGCCTGGTGATAGGTATTAAGGAGGGCACATATCACATGGAGCACTGGTTGTTATATGCAAACAATGAATCATGGAACACTACATCAAAAACTAATGATGTACTCTATGGAGACTAATATAACATAATAAAAAAATGGATATCTAAAAAAAAGAAAATTGAAAGTACAAAAAGATACACAATAAAAATGGAAAGTCTCAAAAAAAGAGAAGAATTTTAAAAATCCATGGAAACAAATGAAAATGAAAACAAAGCTGTTCTAAACCTTTAGGATACAGCAAAGGCAGTCCTAAGAGGAAGTATATAGCAATACAAGCCTTTCTCAAGAAACAAGAAAAGTCTCAAGTACACAACATAACCCTCCACCTAAAGGACCTGGAGAAAGAACAGCAAAGAAAGCCTAAGCCAGGCAGGAGAAGAGACTTAATAAAGATTAGAGGAGAAATCAATAAAATAGAAATTTTTAAAAATACATAGAACAGATCAACAAAAATTGGAGATGATTCTTAGAAGGAATTAATAAGTTTGATAAACCCCTAGCCAGACCTACCAAAAAAGAGAAAGGATCCAAATAAATAAAATCATGAATTAAAGAGGAAAAATCACAACCAACACCAAGGAAATACAATTATAAGAGAATATTTGGGGTAACTGTATGCCAGCAAATTTGACAATCTGGAAGAAATGGATGCATTCCTAACAATGTATAAATTACCAAAACTGAAACATAAATAAATAGAAAATCTGAACAGACCCACAACCAGCAAAGAATTTGAAGCAGTAATCAAAAATCTCCCAAAAATGGGAGGTCCAGAACAGGATGGCCTCCCAGCAGAATTCCACCAAACGTTTAAAGAAGAATTAATATCTGGTCTTCTAAAAAAAAAAAAAAAGAAGAAGAAAACTTCCAAACTCATTCTTGGAGGCCAGCATTACCTTGATCCCAAAACCAGACAAAGACCCCACCAAAAAGGAAAATTACAGATCAATATCCCTGATGAACACAGATACCAAACTTCTCAGTACAGTGGGGTGGTTGCATGGCTCAGTCAGTTGAATGTCTTACTCTAGATTCCGGCTCAAGTCATGGACTCAGGGTTGTGGGAGTGAGCCCTGCGTTCAGCTCTGCACTCAGTGGGGTGTCTGCTTGTGGATTCTCTCTCTTCCTCTCCCTCTTCCCCTCCCCCATTCATGTGCACACTCTTTCTGTGTCTAAAATAAATAAATAAAATCTTTCAAAAATTTCTCAATAAAATACAGCAAATTGAATTCAACAGTACATTGGAAGAATTATTCACCACCTTCAAGTGAGACTCATTTCTGGGCTGCAGGCGTGGTTCAATATTCATAAATCAATCAATGTGATACAGCACATTAATAAAACGAAGAACAAGAGGATCCTCTCAACACATGCAGATAAAGCATTTGGCAAAATGCAGCACCTTTCTTGATAAAAAAAAAAAAAAAAGCCCTCCACAAAGTAGGGATAAATGGAACATACCTCAACATCACTAAGGCCACATACGAAAGACTCCCAGCTAATATCTTTCCTCAATGGCGAAAAACAGAGACTTTCCCCTACTGTCAGTAGCAAGACAAAGATGGCTGCTCTCACCAATACTATTTAACATAGAACTGGAAGCCTCAGAATCAGACAACAAAAAGAAATGAAAGGCATCCAAATAGACAAAAAAAAAAAAAAAAAAGGCAAATTTTCACTGTTTGTAGATGGCATGATACTCTACACAGAAAACCTGAAAGAGGGTGCCTGGGTGGCTCAGTGGGTTAAGCCTCTGCCTTCGGCTCAGGTCATGGTCTCAGGATCCTGGGATCAAGTCCTGGGTCAGGCTCCCTGCTCAGTGGGGAGGCCCCCCGTGCCTGCCTCACTACTTGTGATCTCTCGCTCTCCATCAAATAAATAAAGAAAACCTTTAAAAAAAGAAAGAAAGAAAGATGAAAGACTCCATCAAAAAATTGCTAGAACTCAAAAAAAAATTGCTAGAACTCATACAGAAATTCAGTAAATTTGCAAGACATAAAATCAATGTACAGAAATCTGTTGCATTTCTATACACCAATCTGGAAGCAATAGAAAAAGGAATCAAGGAATTGATCCCATTTGCAATTGCACCAAAAGCAATAGGATACCTAGGAATAAACTTAACCAATGAGGTAAAAGATCTATACTGTAAAAACCATAAAACACTTATGAAAGAAATTGAAGAGGACAGAAAGAAGTGGAAAAACATTCCATGCTCATGGATCAGAAGAACATTGTGAAAGTATCTACACTACCCAGAGCCACCTACACATGTAATGCAATCCCTATCAAAATACCACCATCATTTTTCACAGAGCTAGAGTCAACAATCCTAAAATTTGTATGGAATCAGAAAAGACCCTGAATAGCCAGAGGAATGTGGAAAAAGAAGACCAAAGCTAGTAGCCTCACAATTGCAGACTTCAAGCTTTATTACAAAGCCGTAATCATCAGGAGAGTATGGTACTGGCACAAAAACAGACACAGAAATCAGTGGAACAGAAGAGAGAGCCCAGAAATGGACCCTCAAATCTACAGTCAGCTAATCTTCAACAAAGCAGGAAAGAAGACAGTCTCTTCAGTAAATGGTGCTGGGAAAATTGGACAGCCACGTACAGTGGGATAAAACTGGACCATTCTCTTATGCTGTACACCAAGATAAATTCAAAATGGATGAAAGACCTCAATGTGAGGCTGGACTCCTTCGAAATCCTAGAGGAGAAACCAGGCAGCAACCTGTTCGACATGGGCCACGGCAACTTCTTACGAGACCCATGTACAAAGACAAGGGAAACAAAAGCAAAACTGAAGTATCAGGCCTTCATCAAGATAAAAAATCTTTTGCACAGCAAAAGTCAACCAAAGTACAAGTCATACTGTGGAATGGGAGAAGATACTTGCAAACAACGTATCTATAAAGAACTTGTCAAACTCAACACACAAAAACCAAATAATCCAATTTAAAAATGGGCAGTAGACAAAAGCAGCCATTTCTCCAAGGACATACAGATGGCTAATGGACACATGAGGAGATGCTCCACATCACTCACCATCAGGAAAATGCAAATCAAAGCCACAATGGGATACCACCTCAGAAGGATCAGAATGGATAAAACAAACAACACAAGAAACAACCAGAGTTAGAGGGGATGCGGAGAAAGGGGAGCCTCCTGCGCTGCTGGTGGGAATGCAAGCTGGTGCAGCCACTCTGGAAAACAGCATAGAGGTTCCTCAAAAAGTTGAAAATAGAGCCACCCTACGACCTACCAATTGCACTACTAGGTACTCACACAAAGGATATCAGAACGCTAATTCAAAGGGATACATGCACCCCAATAATTACAGCGTACCACAGCCGAATTCTGGAAACAGCCCAAGTGACCACGGATGGATGGATAGAAAAAGATGAGTCATGTGTATGCAATGGAATATTATTCATTTAAAAAAAAAAGGATGAAATCTTGCCATTTGCAATAACATGGACGGAGCTACAGAGAATAATGCTGAGTGAAACCAGTCAGGCAGAGAAAGACATACACCATTTGATTTCACTCATGTGTGGAATTGAAGAAACAAAACAGAGAGCCAAGGGTGAAGGAGAAAGAGAGACGAACCCGGAAACAGACTGTCAACCACAGAGAACCCACTGATGGTTACGAGAAGAGAGGCGAGTGGGGGATGGTGGATAGGGATCAAGGAGTGCACTCGTCCTGATGAAATAAAATAAGAAAATAAAATAAAATAATTATTTCTTTAAAATTTTTTAAAGATTTCAGCCTCCATGTCATGGTGGATGACCCCTTGCCTCTTCCTCACACGTGCTCCCTTATTTATTTATTTATTTATAGCATAACAGTATTCATTGTTTATGCAGCACACCCAGTGCTCCATGCAATCCGTGCCCTCTCCAATACCCACCACCAGGCTCACCCAACCCCTAACCCCCGCCCCTCCAAAACCCTCAGATTGTTTCTCAGTCCACAGTCTCTCATGGTTCACGTCCCCTTCCAATTTCCCTCAACTCCCTTCTCCTCTCTAACTCCCCTTGTCCTCCACGTTATTCCTTATGCTCCACAAATCAGTGAGACCATATGATAACTGACTCTCTCTGCTTGACTTATTTCACTCAGCATCATCTCTTCCAGTCCCGTCCATGTTGCTACAAAAGTTGGGTATTCATCCTTTCTGATGGAGGCATCATACTCCATAGTGTATATGGACCACATCTTCCTTATCCATTCGTCCGTTGAAGGGCATCTTGGTCCTTTCCACAGTTTGGCGACCATGGCCATTGCTGCTATAAACATTGGGGTACAGATGGCCCTTCTTTTCACTCCATCTGTATCTTTGGGGTAAATACCCAGTAGTGCAATTGCAGGGTCATAGGGAAGCTCTATTTTTAAAAAAAAAAAAATTTTTTTAATTTTTAAAAATAGAGCTTCCCACACGTGCTCCCTGTCATAAACGCCTCCTGGGCACCACTACCCCTTAATCCTGCAAGGATGCTCACAAGCAAGACGCTGTGTCCCTGCAGATGAGGGACCTGGAGCTGAGAGCATTCAAAAGACTCTTCCAAGGAAAACAACGGTAAACGCGGAGCCCAACTCAGCTGCAGCTCTGCATGCACAGAAGGCCCTGCCCCTTCCCTATTCCAAGAAGAACAGCTGGTATGCCTGCTGCAGGGCCCCGGGAGCTGGCCTTCCGCAGACACAGAGCCACCAGCAGAAAAGCAACTCACCAAACATGAACTGATGGGTGGGTCAGTGGCCACAGTGGTGGCACATCATTGCCTTCACGTTCCAAAAGTTGAGGGAGTCCTGTTTCCCTGTTCGTCCATCTGGCCACGTTGTCCACAGAACGTCCAGTTTCTCTGACACAGCTGGGGCGCCCACGCCTGACCATGGCCATTGCAGCCTCCCAAGAATTCCAAAGCCACTTTGCTCTTCCCCTCCTGCTGCTGCTGGCTGGGAACCTGTGCTGACAGGAGCGTGTGGGGACAAGGAGGAAGGGTAAGAGCCTCTCAGTGGAAGTCAGGAGAAAACCTCCAACGCTTTCTCCAGAGGGCGTGCAGCTGGCGATGCCCACAGGAGCACACCAACAGTGATGAGGGGCCTGGCAAGGGTGACCCTGGGCTGTGGACACCTTTTGGGTACTGCTGGCTGAGTACCGAGCTTGACTCGACTTACTCCAGCCTTAAGGTAAATAAGGGGTGAAGGGGGAGTCTCGTGATCTCTGAGACTTTGCAAACGTCCAGGTCATCGCAGGGACTGACCTGAAGGCACGGGCATGTCCCACTCTTGCAGGCGGGCGGTGCTGCCCTGAGGACCGGAGCCCTGGAGCTCCTGCGTCCATCATGCAAGACCCAGCGTGGCCACCACCCGTTCCCCGCGGCAGCTCTCCGAAGCGGCTGTCCCGAGTTTATCAGTAGCAGGAGCAGACAGCGGGCCCCGGAGAGCCCTGAGCAGTCCCACGGCCCAGCACCGGTGTCGCGGCCGGCGCGACAAATTGACCAGGGTCGAGAGGGTAAGAGGATGCTGAAAAGAAATTAAGAGACAAAGAGATGGGGGCAGGAGGAGCACCAAGGAGGATGTCCAGTAGTGCCAATTTTATTCAAGGCTGTGAGGCATTATATAGCTAACAGAAACAATCATAAGAAAGTATCTATTTTTTGATTACTAAAGAGTTTGCAACATGCACAGAAAATCCTTCAAGCTTTGCCATTATCTATTTCCCAAGCACCAATAGCAGACCGGCTAGCGCCAGATGTACTGACTTCAAGGCCACTCAAGACATAGTTTGTGTAAGCACAGCACAGTCTTACAGTGGTGTAGCCTATAGCCCGTGCAAGGACAGCAAGGACCAGCCAAGAATTTCTGACCCCCGCCAAATCTTCTCTATCTGACTAGCAAACGTGTGGGAAGTCACGTAGGCGAGCGCACAGCACATAGCCCAGACCCTTTCTCAGTGCTACCCGGCTTTCTCGACCTAAGCCTTTTGTTCGGCTATTCAGCCTTTAAAGGAGGCACAAGTCAGGGCCTGGTTTGGTCCTCGTCTCAAGCCTTACCGTGGCCTCCCACACGCCAGCCTAGTCACCCTCACACCTGGCGGGGAGCTGCCGCAGCCGGCACAGTCACCATCACCGCGGCCGCCAGCAGCGAGGCCGGACCCGCAGCCGCCCCGCCGCCCCCACCCTGCGCGCTGCGGACACTGAGCCCCGC